>NC_050517.1:2708162-2712724 GCF_002922805.2 Oryzias melastigma
GTTACCACTCGCGGGCCAGCCGGGTCCAGACCGGCAATAATAGCGGCGTCCGACCACGGTCCGAAGCCAGAAGCTGAACGGTAACAGTGTGAAGCAGATTCTGCTGACCATAAACACCAGGATGTGATCTGGATGTTCGTGGTCTTCTGACTATAGCTGTTAAAACACTGGGAGACGGTTTAGTTTAAATAGTGAATACTTTGTGTACTTTTACATATGCTTTCCTCCTTCCTGTGAGAACATCTATTAAAGACCCACTCCAAAGAAAAAGTTGTTTTTTTACGTGTTCTTGTCAGGCGAATTTCTAATGAATTCCTGCAGAAACTGTCTTAGAAAACAACAGTTTTTTGGGTAAAAGTGGCACATTCATAATTAAAAGACCTCTGGGAACACTTTGGAAACAGATCAAGAGAATCTTCTTCTCCCTCAAAATCTACTGGAATTACATTGATCGTTAAAACATCACAGTAAATCAAAGAACATTAACACTGGTGCCAACCTGTAATACCAGAGGCAAGGTGGTGCAGTGTCTTTGACAAATGGGCAGGCAAGGTGGGAATCAAACCAAGCTCCACCTGTGCACCACGGCCACTTGATACTACACAACATTTCTAAGCTTAATTATTGTTCTGTAATTTCATAAACAAAAGCTTTCAGATTTGTAAACGTGTATTCTGATTTTAGTTTGATGAAAAGCTTTGATTCTTTTCATAATTTTTAAACAGATGCTCTTGGTCACTGGGTGGTGCTTGTTGTTTTCTTCGTCTGACCTAGCATCTGGATCTAAACCACGTGTCAAAGTTAAGGCCCGGGGGCCGGATCCGGCCCTCCAGACATGTATGATATTATTATTAATGGCCCGAAGTTATCTTTCGCTCATTTCTAACTAGTATAATTTTGAAAGAATATATCTTTATGGAATATTGAAAGTTATTTAAGGTTTAAGTTGATTTATTCTGGAATAATATTCCTGCCTTTTTATTATTCATAATTATGTTAAAAAATTATGGTTTTATAGTTTTTAAAATAAAAATAATAATTCTGCTAGCTTTTTGTACTGTTTTGGTATTTATTCTATTTTGGAGTTTAGCTAAAATTTCAGCTACATGTTAGCTGTTTTGGCTGATTGTGCTTTGTTTTTCAGCATTTTTAGCTATTAGTTTTAGCATTTTCAGCTATCAGCTTCAGCTTTAGCCTTTCCGGCTATTAGCTTCAGCGTTTTTAGCTCTCAGCTTTAGGGTTATCAGCCATCAGCTTCAGCCTTTCCGGCTATTAGCTTCTGTGTTTTTAGTTATTAGCTTCAGCGTAATCAGCAATTCCAGCTGTCAACTTCAGTAATTCAGTGTAGAACCGCCACTGCCTGCATGGAGAATTTTGTCAACTTTTTAACAATGAAATCAGAAAGGATGAGATTAAGGCTTCAAGCTAAAGCCATCAGCTTTATGTCAAGAGTGAGAGGTCGCTCTGTTCATCTCAACATGGAACAGACAGGAACTCCTCTGTCATCGACCAAGGATCGGTCTTTTCAACCCTTTAACATGAGGCTTCACCAGTGATGCTTTAACATAAAAATCTTTAACATACTGTGACTTTTTATAAACGATGACACCATGATTCTACTGGAATCACATTGATCATGCTAACTATTCATTCATTCATTCATTTTCCTGACTGCTTCCTCCCATTCGGGGTCGCGGGGGTGCCGGAGCCTATCCCGGCTACTGAAGGGCGAAGGCGGGGTACACCCTGGACAGGTCTCCAGTCTGTCTCAGGGCCTCAATCACACACACATTCACTCTCACATTCACACCTAGGGGCAATTTAGAGTCACCAATTAACCTATGAAGCATGTTTTTGGACGGTGGGAGGAAGCCGGAGTCCCCGGTGAAAACCCACGCTCGCTGTGAGGCAAGAGCGCTAACCACTGCGCCACCGTGCAGCCCCATGCTAACTATTAAACAACAATTTCTCCGGTCCGTGCGACCAAGAATTAAGCTCAACATTGGTGGCACAGATTTAGAAAATTATGTTGGAACTCACTTTCATTTTTTTTTTACCCCAAAAAAGAAAAATAGTGCAACCGACAACAACAATTAGCCTCAGAGGCTCTTAAAGTAGCTACATGCTACTTTGCTAGCACAGCAATGCAGCTATGTGCTTCTTGGCCGCACATATTACTTGTTGACAACATGAATTTCCATCGGTTTTTGTTCTGGTTGAACGTAAATACGCTCAAATACCATCATGTTTTAAAGGCCTCGTGCGGTGAAAATCGTGATTTTTCTTAAACTGCAATAAAACATTAGTATTTATGTCACAAATGAACCCCCGTATAATTATTTTGTCACCCGCGGCCCCGTGCACTCTCTTCAAGCGTTCAAAGATAGCGCGGTCGCTCAGATTTTCTGCAGCCACCGATAAGTAGGTCATAGGTCGTGTGACGTCAGTACAGGAACATCCAGCTAGATCCGCTAGTGTTGTGATGACTTTCTGGGCATGGAATTACTTAACATAATAGAATTTGGACTGCCGTGGATTTGGGGATTCGAACGGGATAATGGTGAATAGGAGTGTGGTATTTGGGTGCAGTAATGTGCCGAAGAAGGGGGTCTCCCTTCATAATTTTTCCCGTTTTAATAAAGGAGAGGGGCGCTCCCCGGTCAGGGGGAGGCTTTGAGCCCTCCCCGGCCCTCCGGAGGAGGAACGCGGGGGGTGAACGGGCACCTGGCGGGCGCGCGCGCCGGACGGCCAGGGTGAGGCCGCCGCGCTGAGGGGGGTTTGCGGTTCGTTGGCCCCGGGCCGGGCATGGGGGGCGCCGTGGGTTCGCTGGACGGTCGTCCGGCACCAGCAGCCGAGCCCGCACGAAGGGTTTTTACTCCCTCCCGGGGCCGTGAGGCTGGCGGGGGTGGCCTCTGTGCTGGGCGCAGGAGGACCCCGCTGGCCGTCTGGAAAGAGGACCTGCGCGGGGGTTGGTTCGCGCGGGCGAGGGAGGCCGAGAGGGCGGCTGGGGAACGAGCCCACCCGTCGCCGCAGCAGACCCGGGCGGGGGGGCTCCGTCCGCCTCGGCCCTGGAGGAGGACGACAAAGGACGCTCCGCAGCAGCGGCAGCGCCTTTCCTTTTCCGGTAATGATCCTTCCGCAGGTTCACCTACGGAAACCTTGTTAGGACTTTTACTTCCTCTAAATAGTCAAGTTTGATCGTCTTCTCGGCGCCATCGCTGTATGAGCTTTCACCATCGTCATCTGAAGCCCCTGTATCCTCAGATGAGGAAACCTCCGGTTCAAACTGGTAGGGCTGTACACCCTCCGAACCCTGTGTCGTTAAAATTCCCGTGTTTGATGAAGGCTCATCACCTTCATCCAAAGAAATATCCGCTAAATCGTGGTCTATGTCGCTTCTCAAACCGTCCGCCATTGTTGATTACACTCTGGGATCCCTGAGGTGACGTCACGCGCAGCCCCCGCCCATCACCACCTATCGCCCAAATTTAAAGCTGTGCACGACCATAAAATGATCAATAAAATCGCGCTGGATCATTTTAAGTGAATATTTTTATCAGATTTGTTTTCCAAGTTCCATTGACTTTCTAAATTAAAAAAAAAATTGCCACTGCAAGAGGCCTTTAAAACATGAAACATTAATAAAAACATACATTGATGAACCAAACTAGCATGCTGCTTCAAGTTGCTAGCTCCCTGATCCATCCTGATTTCACACTATTAAAACATGATTCCTGTCCTGTGATGATTCCTCTGATCAGATGATTTTGTTGTCAATTTTTTTAAGTTGATTGCAAAACATTGCGTCCACTTTTGTGGTTCTTTTTGTACCTATCCAGACCCCCTCCGTTCTTCACTCAGGAAGACTCAATGCATAATGGTGCATGTCTGTCACGCCGTGTGTCATGTGATTTCCAATCCAGTAATATATGTTCATGACAGCAAGTATTTGTGTAACCCTTGAGCTATCCTAGGGATGTTTAGATTAAAAGTGGGGTCATCTGGACCCACAGCCACTGAAATATTTATTCAAGGATTTTTTTTATCTTCACGGATGTCTGTGGCAGATGTAAAATCCTGTCCACATTTGTCATGGGAGGGATCAAATGTCAATAAAAGGGTGGGGTCATCTGGACCCCAGAAGAGAGCAGGATGGGTAAAAAAGTGAAAAATTGTGAGATGAGCATCTACTGCCCCTAGTGGAATGGTGATGAACTGCAGGGCAGGGAACATGGACCAGGTTACATACACTGGGTTTCTAAGGAAAGTTTGGATCATTCTAACGAGACAGAGATCTCAGAAATGTGTGTCTGAAATGTTATAAGAATGGTTATATTGAGTTAAGGGGAAGCAGAATACAAAACATGGAACAGCCAGATCAAACCAAAACCACGGGATACAAAGGAATAGTCAAATTCAAAGATGTGAGGCTGTTTTTATTCATCAGGAATGGATCAGGAGTTTATGTTCCTGCCTGCAGGTGCTGATCACTTCAATAAGGTGTATTCACATCCACCTCAGGTTGTCCCACATTGCTTAAGTTCGTACCCCCCCCCCCCCCC
>NC_050517.1:2712734-2747394 GCF_002922805.2 Oryzias melastigma
TTTTTTTGAGTTTTTAAGAGGAAATCATGGAGGGAAGGATCCTTTGAGTGAAAGGTCAGCTGCAAATTGTTTCTGCCTTCTTCAGGTTTTGTTTTCTTGTGAAGCATCAAAATTCAATTTCCATTTCAGTGGCACAAGTGGATTTATCCCAAATTAAGAGGATTAAGGAGCTCCTCAAGAACTGGGGCCAGGTGGGATTTGGATCTGATGGAGCAGATAGGACTTTCAGAATACGCCACATGAGAAATGTGATGAGGAAGCCGAGCAAAGACGAGGAGCAACTGAACTCTTTCTGGAGCTAATTTTGCAGATTGAGCCCAGCTTTGTGGAAGGGTTTTCTTCTTCGAGGACCGAGGCTGCTTCTAAAAAAAATCACACACTGTTAAAGACATGGCAAGCAGGAGAGACAAAAAGGTAAAGAGGCGTTGATGGGATCAAACAGAAGCCTGGAGAAAGATGTGCAGGGAGAAATTAGCATGCAGGCAGCACATCAGAAAAAGAGATGGAAATGCAGTGTTTTAAATGGACAATCAGAGAGAAGATTGGTACATGAAGGAGAGGCGACGGCTCTCCGAGGAGGATCACACTTTTGAGTCAAAGCCACCTCATCATTTTTACATGATCATTTGATTTGAATAAAGAAATATTCCGTTTTAAGCTTCATTTTTACGTATGTCCTCCGTCATCAGAAGAACACCATTTTCATCGGTGTGGCTCCTTACATTTTGTGGGTTCGCTCAGTCACAAGCCAAAGCTGTTAGTCATCTTATCATCAGCACCATGAACACAACACAACCAAAAGCATTTTTCTGATTTAAAAAAATGAAAAGAATCAAAGTTTTGTATTACTCCAAAATGAAGATAAATCTAAATAAATCTCAGAGAGTTTTGTTCATAAAATTGCATGACAAAAATAACTTGTAACATATTCGGTAGCATTTTTCCAAGAAAGTTTTTTTTTTTTTTTTTGCAGGAGAGCGTCTCATCAGCTGCTTCATGCATCAACCTCTACCGCAGCTGCAGCTTCTCTTCTGCCGGCCTCAGCAGAAAGATCTTTGCACCGCTCCTACATCTTCTGCTCACAACCACCATCTTTGGATCTATGGTAAAAGCCTTCCCAGTGGTCTTATTTATTATGATCATGCCGTCTTTAGTAAAAACTCCCAAACCTCTGTTGTTTTCTAGGACATCGTTTCTGCAGAGAAATTCACCAGAATGGGGCGAAGAAGGAAGCTTGTGGTCCGTCCAGCAGGTTTTCTGTCACAAATTTGATCTTTTTCATTTTTTCACATGCCCCTGATTCACAAGATATGAGTTAAGAAATACTCAGAAGTGCAATTTAAGCGGAGGTGTTGCTGGTGACGCTTAAACACAAAATCTTTAAACATACTGTAACTTTTCAACGGTTAAGACAATCAACATAATTCCTGTCAATCCTGAAGGACCGCTTTTCTTCAAAATCGACTGGAAATACATTGATTGTGGTAATTAAAAAAATGCAGTACATCAAAGAACATAAACACTTGAGCTCCACTGTTAAAGGGTTAACTATTTCTTCCTTTTGCATAGTTATCATGATTCTGGTTCTTAACATCTAAATACAGGAATTTACATATTAGGGGCGGCCGTGGTGCCCTGGTCGTGTGAGGATTGTGGACATTGGTTTGGTATTTGTCAGTTATATTATGGGTTTTGGTCCTCTTCAAGCCTGATCCCGAGGAGGGGTTCTGGTGCCCCTCACGTCCATCTGGCTGAAGAAACCCTGAATGCTTTTGGATTTGTTTTTGCTGTGTCCCTCCAGGTCCCCTCCTGCCAAGTGTTTTGTTTTTGGGCATCTGGGATCAGCCCTTTTGGGGAGGGGTACTGTGAGGACTGGACTTTGGTTTGATTTGTGTCTGTTATGCTATGGGTTTGGCTCAAGTTCTGTTTTGAATTGTCCCTCGGTCACATCAGTTTCAGGTTTGTCATGATTCACAGCTGTCTTTATTTCAGCCAATTACCCTCAGTGTATTTAAGTGTCTGTTTTTCAGTTCTTGCTTTTCAGGTCATCTGCTCTGCTCTGTCACCATTTTTGTTTTTCCATGGGTTTTGGTCATGTTTTGGTTAATTTATTAAATGTTTTATGTTCCTGTCACCAAGCCTGGTCTCCTGCATTTTGGGTCCTCCACCAACACTTTCTGACAGGCATGGCGGTCAACCTCTGATTGGAAGATTGCAGGTTTTGCAAGCGTCCCTGGGCAAGACACTGAACTCCACCTTGCCTCTGGTGCTTATAGGTTGGCGCCAGTGTTCAGCACACACATTCAGTATGTGAATGGGACTGTAACTGTGTATCACAAACAGGCAGACAGCTGGTTCCACGTGCAGCAGGTTTATTCACAGTTCACAGAATAAGCAGGGTCAGACGGGCAGAGGTCATACACGGGCATGGGATCATCCGAGGCGAGCGAGAAGAGGAGTCAGAGTCCAGGCGAAGGTCAGGGGCAGGCGGCAGGCAATCAGAGTAGCAGGGTCGGAGGCAGAAGATCAGGTCAGGAGTAAACGCTCAGAGATGCAGGCAAGGTGGCACAAACAAAGCTTCGCAAGGAGTGAAGTGTGGAACCAGACTATATGCTGAGGTGGTGATGAGGTGATGGGGAACAGCTGAGCTGATGAGTCCAGGTGATGGCAGGTAGTGAGCTCAGAACTCTGGTGAGGGCTCCCTCTGGTGACCGGAGATGGTAGCAGCAGGTTGCTCCATGACACTGTGAAGCACTTTGGGGCTTCAACAAAGGCAGAAAAGCTCTATACAAGTACACGCCATTAACTTTTTTTTACTAGTGCAAGTCATTTGTGGAGTTGTGATTCAAAACCATTTATAGAAGCTGCATGATAATCCAGCTGAATCAAATAGATCCAATGAAAAGTATTTGTTCCTGCTTTTGTTTTTGCGAAGCTGAACATGTTTGATGGACCAATGACCTTTGGTGAGCATCTTCTCCAAATATTTCTCTCCAGTCAGCTGAGTCTGCTGGCTGTTTCCCTTTTTGACAACTTAAATAAAACAGAATGAATTGAGCACAGCACACTGAGTTAGAAAATGATTGGCACTTCAATTTTATTTATGCTGCCCTGAATTAATGGGGAAAAGTCATCTCGGAGCTCTTCAGATAACCTCTGGTCCAGCACTTGGCAACAATGGCATCACAGTGAAATTAGCCACAGCAAGAAAAAAAAATCCTGTTCCCATCATTCCACTGCAGCACTCATGGGAGCTGCAGGAGATGAGTCCGCATCACCCAAACGCACAGCTCTTTATTGGAGAATCCAGCAGGTGCTTGACCTGCTGAACCAACTGTCTGTCTCTGTCTTCAGACTAATTGAAGCTGACACTCATATTCCTATTTTTAGCGGTGGACTTCATGCTGGGATACTTAATTGAGTTAGTTTTGCTCAGGTGGCTCCAAACATTTGACTCCAGCTCAACTCTGCTGCTGGATGCTCAAGTCTTTTTTCAGAGAAGCTCTTTGCCCTGATGAAAACATTATTTCCAGTGTTAATGTTCTTTGATTTATTGTAATGTTTTTTAATGTTTACACGATCAACTTCATTCCAGCTGATTCTGAAGACAAGCAGCTTGATGGATGGATGGTGTGGATGGATGGATGGTGTGTGGATGGATGGATGGATGGATGGATGGATGGATGGATGGGTGGATGGATGGGTGGATGGATGGGTGGATGGACAGACGGACGGTTGGATGGATGGATGGGTGGATGGACAGACGGACGGTTGGATGGATGGATGGATGGGTGGATGGACAGACGGATGGCTGGATGGGTGGATGGATGGGTGGATGGACAGACGGACGGTTGGATGGATGGATGGGTGGATGGACAGACGGACGGTTGGATGGATGGATGGATGGATGGATGGATGGACAGACAGACGGTTTAGATGGATGGATGGTTGGTTGGATGGTTGAATGGATGGACGGACGGACAGATGGTTGGATGGATGGTGGTTGGATGGATGGATGGATGGATGGATGGATGGATGGATGGATGGATGGATGGATGGACAGACGGACGGTTTAGATGGATGGTGGATGGTTGGATGGATGGACGGACAGACAGATGGTTGGATGGATGGACGGACGGACAGATGGTTGGATGGATGGTGCTTGGATGGATGGATGGACAGACGGACGGTTTAGATGGATGGTGGATGGTTGGTTGGATGGATGGACGGACAGACAGATGGTTGGATGGATGGAATGCGATGTTTTCATCACTATCTTTTACAGCTTTCTAAGTTTTACCTGATCATTTGTAGTGAATGTTGGTTTAAATCTGCTGGACACTGAAGATGAGATTTTGGAATCTAAATAATGTTGATCAAATCAATAAAACGAGCTTAATAAACAATAGAAACATTTGAATAAAAAAATCTGAGCGTAAAATCGCATTGGTGCCAAACGAGCTTGTTGGGGTTTATTTTCAGTGATGGAGACTGTACCGTGTGTGTGTGTGTGTGTGTATGTGGGTGTGTGTGTGTGTGCGTGCGTGTTGTGTTTCGGTATGTGTGCCCCCTCCTCTCCCTCCACCCCCTCTCTCCATCCTTCTCCCTCCGGAGCTCAGAGACGCGTAAAGTCGCGGCTCCGGCGCGCAGCCTCACGCGTCCTGCTGTGTTTTCTCCGTCTTTGCGCTTCAAGAAGACTCGCGGCTCGCCGAGCCGTCCTCCCGCCTCCGTCCCTCCACTCTGTTTTCTTCCTCTCATGCCGCCGCTGGGGCGCGGGATAAGTGGCGGCTTGTGATCGAGCTCGCTGGCTGAACATGGCGTGCATCGGGGACGCGGATCCCTTCACCGCTGCGATCCCTGCCACTAAAGTTGAACTCACGGTTTCCTGCAGGTGAGTGGACGGACGCTGATGCACACGGAGGGGGGTGCACTCCGGTGCGTTCTGGCGCGAGCCGCTCGTGCTGGTGGAGAAGGAGCTCCACTTTGCGCTCGGTTTGTCTGGGAATATCCGCTTTCTGGGGTCAACTCCCGTCCGTGTTTGTCAATGTGGAGACTTCAGCGTCTCTGCTCACAGATGATGGAGGGGCAGATGATGGAGGGGTAGATGGGAGGGTAGGGAGACTGAACCTGCCCGTTGCCGGTCCTGTCGGTGCCACTCAGAGGTCAGAGTTGTTGCGTCTTTACTCCGCTGCCACGCGCGGAGGGAGCGGCAGGAGTTGAAGCTCATCCTCAGTTTGCCACATTTTTCTAAATCCTGAGGATTTTCCAGTTCAGGCTAAGGGAGAATTTCATCTTCTCTCACGTGTTGAATTTTCTCAGCCTCGAAAGCCTTTGGTGCGTGTTTGCAGAGATGGTCTGAAGCACAAACCTGTCCAGAATGGGTTTTAGGGAAACCAGGAGGAAGAAACACATCTGTGATAATCAACCTGCTGCTGGTTTTCCACATAAACAGCGTTTCACTGATAAATGTGTTTAGAAAATGCGAAAACGAAAGCAGCAGAAAGGAAGACCATGAGACCATGTTTGGTGATGGCTGAATTGTATCTCATTAAAACAGATTTATTTTTGATTTAAAAAGAAAGCAACACAACATGATATTTGTACTTTAGGCTGTTATTTACTCTTTTATTCTTTTGCTACACTCTGGGTCATTTCCCGCGTTATTCATGTTTTTGGATTACTTTTTAGAGCAATATTATTTTGGGGGTTATAGTGGTTTCATTTTAACCCAGTTGATGTTTTAAAAACGTGAGTTTTTAACCTGAGAGTTGGGATAAAAACAACCCGACTTGAATTAGTTTTAACTACAGAATGTGAAATGTTTCAGTAAGAAAGTCAATTTCCCTAAAAACTCAGACAGGGACTATAGGATCCTTTTTACAATCATTGGAAGTGTTTTTGAAAACACATTGTGACAGAGAATGGGTGCATGAACTGAAATGTTGCTGGTTTGTTCTGTTGTTGTGCGTTTGAATGGTTTGGGACACACAGCAGCAATTACCAGATTTTGTTATGGTGACGGATGCAAATGATTCCTTTGTGGAGAGGATTGAAGGTGTTTTGGCTCCCAAAGGAGCCCTGCACAATCTCAGGATAACTGCTGTGTGTCTCTGTTTGGCGGGTGTGAATACAGATGTTCATCCATCAGAAAGCAGATGTGGGATGCTGCGGCTTTACCTGGCAGGACAGCAGGCAGGAGAGCCCAGACAAAGCAGGAAATACAAATGAACAAACCCTGCATGAATGAAAGGCCAAACAAAACCTTAGACCACTTGCACACATGTGTGTTATGTTGGAGTGATCAGCCCATCGCTGATGCTGTCACAAACTGATGTGATGAGTTTTGACTGCAGAAAGCTGGAAAAGACCCCTTTTCCTGACAAAATGTTATGGCGAGCCGCTCATCCCGGAGTGTGAACCCGGTCAGAATCAGCTCCTATGAAGAGTCAAAAGTCTTGTACTGTGAGAGACTTGCTGTGCGTGAAGCTGTGATGCCAGGAGGAACCTGCAGGGCTCAGCCACCTCACAACCACAACACTCAGCCATCTGGAATTCTGGGATCTTTAGGACAAAATTCCCTCTGAATGCTAAAACTTTTCTTCAGGATTGCAGATGTTCATCATTTAAATTGCTGACTGAAATTTCTCCAACTCAAGCATTTTTTGGCACGTTTCAGGTTCCACAGAGAACATGTCAGAGAGGAAACCGAGAGGATTATGCAAATGGTTCTGGATAATTGGACACATCATGCACTTTTGCAGTTTGTTAGAAGCTGTGAAATATTTCTCTAGTGTTTATTATTATTTTTTCCTACCAAATGGCACCCGGGGCTCTGGAGTCTGAAGAGAACTGAATTTCTCTTCAAAGTTATTCTGAAAGTTTGTGTTTCACTGTCTGTTTCCACAGCAACACCAGCAGGATCTTCACTGCCCTGACGTTGAGCTCATCAGAACAAATCTACCATAGTTTGTGCACCAGAAGTTGATCCAGTGTATAAGTCACAACAGAAAAAAAGCATAATAAAATATAGAAAAATCACAAGTTGCAGCTGAATATAAGTAAGCACCCCACCCAAACTATAGCAAAAAACAGAAAAAAATAAACTGACTTATAGTCTGAAAAATACAGCATCACGTGGGGAGTAGACTTTACTGACCCTGATGCTTGCATCGGTCTACAAACACCTCCAAACTCTAGATGGCAGCACAGAGTCTTTGACTGATGAGGAAAATACCTCCAGATCTCCTGTGATTAGCTTGAAAAGTGTTCACTCTTAACAATCTTAGAGATCTTAGAGAGGGATACCCTCAATTTTTTCACACCGAGCCCACAGTCCAAAACATACCTTAGATCACGGGCCGAACAGGATAAACATTGATTGGATAAACTAAAACAACACCTTTAAAACTTTAAAAACCTAACTTTTAAACATAAATACAACTAAAACACAAACAGGAATATTAATCCAGAATAAATCAACTTAAAACTTAAATAACTTTCAATATTTTACTCTCCATAAAAATCTATTTTGTCAAAATTATACAAGTTTGAAATAAACTAAAGGTGTAAAAAAGACTTCAATTTCTTTACTTTAATTTCATGTTATATGACAAACTAAACTTACAAACATCCCAAATGATTACTTTCTGTGCTGTGAGTGAGAGGATGATGACACCTTTGTGATGTAAAACTGTTCCGAACAGAAAGCCAGAGATCATCAGAACGGATCTCTCAGCCTCCATAACCGTATTGTTTCTTCAATGGTATCAGTGCAAGATAACATCGGGCCGTTAATGACCTTAAGGATCTGGAGGGCCGGATAGAATTACCCAGAGGGCCGGATCCGGCCCCTGGGCCTAGACTTTGACACGTGCTTTAAAGTGTCAAACCTGCTTTGTGCTAAATTTAAGAATTTATTTTTTAACAGAGAGCAAGAATGAAAGTTTTTTATGTTACTTGCTTACTAGCAAATTCCAAACAGGATTTTTCAGATTTTTTTGTTTTTTGTTGTTATGTTGTAATAAACAAATCAAGAGAAATAAGAGAAACACTTTTCGACAGAGTCTCTGGTTCAGGTGCTGAAACTAATAAGTTGTATTCCTACTTTTGTTTGCGTGAACCTTTAAGCAGATTCTACAGAGTATTGCTTAAAGTCTGAAGTCAAAAAACGGAACCAGTTCCACAGAACCGAAGGAGTCATTCCTGGTTTGGGAACAAGCTCCTCTTTGCTGCCACTTGTGAAACGGACAGGCTGACCTTACTTCAAACAACAGCAGCCTAAGAACCGAGCGCTGGGAAAACAAAATCTGGATTTCCCCAAAAATACATCTTCCTAAGCAATACATTTAACTGTATCAATAAATTCGATTTATCACTTCGCCTTAGCTGAACCCAGTCATGGGGAAAGGGAATCATTGCATCCCTAGTATGTTATAATTTTCCCTCTTTGAGCAATACTAGGTACGTGGAGAGCTGATATAATTATTAGTTTTAATTTACATATTTGTTTATTTTTTAAGATTATGTCCTTCTTTTTAAGTTCTTAAGACATCACATTTTCAGTTTTATTACCACAGTAGTTAATTTTCTTAACTTTTATTTCTCCGTCAGATAAATAAAACAGGCATATCAAAGGACATCTCTGGTCCTAAGGAGTTAGATCACGGAGCTAGCATGTAGCAGTTAGCAGCTGCTGTGTAGCCATCTGTCTGTCTGTCGGCAGAACAAAGCTTACAAAGAAACAAAACTCTGTCTTTTTCTGTTGGAATACCTTAAGAGGTTGTTGTTTACGTTAAGACAAACCAGTAGATACTAGGGCTGGGAATCACTGGGTACCTCACGATACGATACGATACGCGATATATGGCTCACGATATCGATATCTCGATACTGCGATAATTGGTAAAAATCTTCTCTAATAACTAGCATTATTATATAGAAGAACATGTTTTTTGGGAAAATATATCCAGATTTATCTTAAATAAGCTTACACACAATCATAATAAACAACTTTTCTTATTTTGTGCAACAAATTATAGACACTTGTGCAACATTGCTGAAATCAGTAATACTGTCTTTGACAAGCATTTTTTGTTCCCCTCACTTGAAAAGGGCTGAGCATCCAAAATTGAAGGCTGATTTACTCAGACTGTTACTTGAGATTATTTTTCCAATCTTTATCATTTTTCTATTTGGTCAGTCAGCAGTCAATAGGTAAAAACCTTAAAACACACATAATAATGGCAATAAATATAATTTTAAGTGCTTCAATTAATTAGCAACCTCCCTAATTTTACAGTGAATTCATGTACTTTATTTTAATTACATTTAAATTTAAGTTCATACATCAAATCCTGCTTTTTTTATTTAAAAATTACTTTAAATTAACATTAGCAACAAGTAATTACATTGTTTGAAAACGTCACATAATAAATTTATCAAAGTTACACCGTACACCAGCAGGTTAAACATTGAAGTGCACAAAACCAAAAATTTCGACCGGTACCTGAAGTACACACAAACAACTGCGAAGCACGCGCCCAGTTCCCACAGCAAACAGGAAGTAAGTGATCGCTGACATTCTAGCGCTCAGACAAAGTCACTTCTTACCGGGTGGATCTCCTACAGATGGAGGATAAATGCTGACAGGTAGACATGCTTCACACACGCGCTACAGAGCCGGTATCTCACCGGTGCTTCTCCCGAATGAGCGCGTGCATCGCAATTAAAAGTCCGACGCAGCGCGCCCATCTGCTCAATAGTTCCGGCGCGAGACTCAGACGCTCACTGTAACAGCCTCTTAAAATGAAAATATAATATCGATACTTGGTGAGAACCCATCGAGAATCGATCGCAGGACTAAATGTCGCGATATATCGTAATATCGATATTTTGGCACACCCCTAGTAGATACACCTGCTGTCAGTTTAAAGCGTTTTTAAAAGAGTTATTGATCCCAGAAGTCTGAATCTGTGATCATCTAGCTAGCTTGACTGAATTGTTTCTGTTGAAACTGCTGCCGTTTTCTGCTCCGTTTTACAGCAACAACATTTTGTGATCTTTTCATGACATCCAGACTTCTAGTGGAGTATTTATCCAGAATTGTAAGCTTGAATATAAAGCACTGATCATAATAAGAATAAAATAACCATCCGATCCTTATCGGGGGAGAACGTCCGATTTTGATCAAGTCATCGACCACGTGATCGGGCCCGATTTCCGATCACAGGATTGAATCGGGACATCCCTATTAAAGATCACAATTAAAAAAGGAAAACAAATAAAAAACAACTTCACGGTGGCGCAGTGGTTAGCTCTCTTGCCTCACAGCAAGAAGGCCCCGGTTCAAATCCCGGCTGGGACCTTTCTGTGTGGAGTTTGCATGTTCTCCCCGTGTATGCGTTGGTTTTCACCGGGGACTCCGGCTTCCTCCCACCGTCCAAAAACATGCTTCATAGGTTAATTGGTGACTCTGAATTGCCCCTAGGTGTGAATGTGAGAGTGTATGGGTGTGTGATTGAGGCCCTGTGACAGACTGGTGACCTGTCCAGGGTGAACCCCGCCTTTGCCCATTTGTAGCCGGGATAGGCTCCGGCACCCCGCGACCCCGACAGGGAAGAAGCGGCCAAGAAGATGAACTTCACATTTTGGAAATCAAAAGAAATGACCAGAAACTTAAACATAATTCCAAAAAGAAAAATATTCAAAAAAAATAAAAAAGGACATTTTTTGGGAAACAAAAGTAATTTCCAGAAGAGAGTTCTTGAAGCTTCTGTTCTACAGCACTGCACACGCTGGTAGAAGTTTGACCACAACTTTTAGATAAAACATTCGTCTGCTTTCTATCGATTTTCAAACTGGAATGTCATCATTTCATCACCAACCTTCAGTAGCTTTCTTCTTTTGGTTCATTTTCAGCATTTATTTCTGATTTTTGAAAAATACTTTTGTTTTCCAAAATATGTTTTTATGCTTTTGTTTCTGGAATTTAGTTTTAATTTCTAAAATGTGACGTTGTATTTTCTTTATGTTTTGCCTTTTTTATTGTTGTTGTGATCTTTTAACTTTTTTTTTTTTTTTTTTTGCATAGAGGGATTTGTTGATGTGATTTCCACTTCAAGGCCACCATAATATGACACTCAATGAAATAGTTTAAGTTTATAATATTCACCAGCTGCCTTTAAACCTTTAACACCTGAGGCGTCGCCGGTGACGTTTAAACACAAAATCTTTAACAACGTACTGTAACTTTTCTACTGTTAACACGATATACGTCCTTCCAGTAGATTCTGAAGGACAAAAGCGTCTTGAGAAGTTACAGTAAATCAAAGAACATAAACACTGGAGCTCAGGTGTTAAAGGCTTAGACAGAAAACCTGGACCTGCTTGTCTCAACAACCTATTAATTATGACAACAACGTTGTCATGAGATTTCCCATAAATCTCCCCAGAATAAAACCAATTAATCAATGCACGAAGAAAATGATAAAATGTGTCTGTAAAAGATGCAGGGAAATCAGTCATCTGACAGCAGAAATGACAGGAGATGAATTCATTTCATCAGAGCAAACAGCTTCCTTCAACAGTTTCCAGGGAGGTGGCATGCCTGCGGACCCCCCCCCCCCGTCATCTCCATGCTTGTAGTCATGGTTACTGTATGTGTTGTGGCCGATGATTTTTAAACAATAAACCGATGGTTTGGTCCTTGTACCTATTACTGTAGCTCAGTGTTACTAAAACTGTATTTCATGAAAGTAAGTTCACATCATAGGGGAGAAGAAGCAATAGGTTTTAATTAAACGAGCTTTTTACTGACCTAAAATGGGCTTTTGTGGGTGTTTTGTGTCTTTATGGTGGATAATTCAGCCTGGTCATGTTTTGATCAGAGCCTGTGATCACATTCCTTCTCAAGATGAATGTGTCTCCATCAGGACATCTCCCTTCTCTTTATTTCTTCAGTTTTAGACCACTGGGGAGAAAAAGCTTCTCTGTTTAGTGACTCATCTCAGTATTCTAACAAATGCTACTTTTATTCATGCAAACATAATGTATGAGCTCCAGCTTGCCCATATTCCTGACAGTTAATGGAGGCGCATAGTTACAGAAAATGGATGGAATGGAGAGTGGGCAAAGTGCAGTGCCATTTCTTTAATGGGTGTAAAGACATTTTCAGACACAGAGGCATTAAGTAATGTTTCTCTCAAGAGGAAACACACGTACTTCAATTGTTCTCAGTTTGTTGAAGCTGTTGGCAAACAAAAAAGTCACATTTGGCAAAAAAAATCTGTAATATAAAACAAGAAAATGTTCATAAACAGAACAGGCTGGAAAATTTCAGACAAAAAAATAAAATATACAACGGAGCATAAAGGAAATAACAAATATTACACTTAAGCTAATTTCAAATTCAGTGTCAGCCTCAGGTCTCAGGATAGTTGGTGTGGGGGTCAACAAGAAAGAAGCAAAAAACCTTGAGAAGATTAAGCTGAGAGAACATCTAGCTGCTAATCAAGTCCACTGAGATCAAGTCTTTAACATAATTAGCTGCAGAAAGAGTGTCTTACGGGGGGGGGGGCTCCTATCTGTGAACGAGTGCAGTGAAAAATTGTTAAATACATTTTAAATGCATGATTCCGTATCCCTATCCTAAAAGAGTCGGAGATGCTGGAGGTCTCTGTGTGTCAGGGACGAGTCTGACGAGCATCGTTTTGAGGCCCTCGGAGGACACCGAGGACGCCGCATCATTTGTCAACATGACTGTGTCAATGATGTTGCTATTAGACCCTTGGGTGTCTGCAGAAACTACTAGTGTCGCCTGCAGATGCCAACAAAACATCTGCCATACGTGAACATAATTCACAACCTTCATCAAGCTTTCCAGAAATCCTGCCTCATCTGCTGCTGATTATCTAATCAGGTGTGTTCGGCCAATAAGGAGCTTCAATGGCAGGTTGGTTGGAAAACATATAGGACACCGGTGTAGGTAGCAGATGTGCTCGGCCTGTCAGATCGGCTCGGTGTCAGGAACCGGACGAGGACACAGACGCAGAAGCAGAGTTAACCAGTCAAAATCAGGATTTATTCTCCTTTTTCTTTTGTTAACCAAACTCAAAAGAGACTGGAAAGCCTGTGGCACTCAAAAGAGAACACAAAACCATCTGGCAACAAGTGAACAGATAAGGGCAGCTTAAATACAGAAAACGACAATCAAATGAAGGTGTGTTAATTAAGAGAACAGGTGAAAAGAGGAAGGAAATCAAGTGAAGCAAAAATATGTCAGCCCCAAAACCCCACATTACCCCCCCCTCAAGGGGCGCCACTGGGCGCACCACCTGGCTTTTCCGGGTGGCGGCGGTGAAACTCTTGCATGAGGGCGGGGTCTAAGATCCTGGAGGCTGGGACCCATGACCTTTCCTCCGGACCGTAGCCCTCCCAATCCACGAGGTACTGCAGGCCCCTCCCTCGCCGCCTGGCATCCAGTAGGCGTCGAACAGTGTAGGCTGGGTGTCCATCAATGATGCGGGGGGCAGGAGGCGGAGCAGAAGGCGGCTGCAGAGGGCTGGTAACATGTGGCTTGATCTGGGAGACATGGAAGACGGGGTGGATGCGCAGTGACCTGGGGAGACGGAGCTCAACTGCGACGGGGTTGATCACCCGTACCACCTCGAACGGGCCAATGAACCTCGGGGACAGCTTCTTCGTCTCAGTGTGGAGATTGATGTTGGTGGTGGACAGCATGACTGACTGACCTGGGGTATACACTGGAGCAGGAGTACGGTGACGATCTGCCAACCTCTTATTAGTGGCAGACGAGCGTAGCAGGGCAGCCCGGGCCTCCCGCCAGATACGTCTGCAGCGGCGATAGTGGTGCTGGACTGATGGTACTGCGACCTCCCTCTCCTGCTCCGGGAAAAGTGGTGGTTGATAGCCCAGGGAGCACTCGAATGGAGATAAACCCGAAGCCGAGGAGGTCAGGGAGTTGTGGGCATACTCCACCCAGGGTAGCAGGGAACTCCAGGAGGACTGGCTGCGGGAGCAAACACACCGGAGGGCGGTCTCCAGGTCTTGGTTAGTCCGCTCTGCCTGGCCATTGGACTGGGGGTGAAAGCCTGAGGAGAGACTGACCGTTGCCCCAAAGGCTGCACAGAAGGCCTTCCACACCCGAGAGACAAACTGGGGTCCACGGTCGGAGACTATGTCCACAGGAACACCATGCAGCCTGAACACATGCGTAAGGACCAACCTGGCGGTCTCTGCAGCAGAGGGCAGTTTGGTTAATGCCACAAAATGGGCTGCTTTAGAGAAGCGGTCCACGATAGTCAGGATCACAGTCTTACCAGAGGAGGGAGGCAACCCGGTCACAAAATCTAAGGCAATGTGTGACCAAGGACGGGTTGGGATTGACAGGGGGTGTAGTTCTCCATCAGGTGGTCTGTGACTGACCTTGTTTTGAGAGCAGGTGACACAACCAGAAACAAAGTCCCGTGCGTCTCGAGATAGTCCGGGCCACCAGAACCGGCGACGCAGGAATGCTATTGTTCTCCGCACCCCCGGGTGGCAGGTGAGCCGGGAAGAGTGAGCCCACTGCAGGACCTGGCTCCTTAGACCACTGGGAACGAACAAACGGTTAGCAGGACCCCCCCCAGGGTCCGGCTCCTGAGACTGAGCAGCTCTGATGTCCTTCTCCAGCCGCCAAGAGAGAGCCCCCAGGACACAGGACGGGGGGATGATGGTCTTGTATTCCCGGTCCTCTGCCAAAGACTCTTGTTGCCGGGACAGTGCATCCGGTTTGGCGTTCTTGGAGCCAGGGCGGTATGAAACAACAAAATTAAAACGACAGAAAAACAAAGACCACCGGGCTTGCCTTGCATTCAGCCGTTTGGCGGTCCGGAGGTAGGACAGGTTCTTATGATCAGTCCAAACTATAAACGGCTGAGTTGATCCCTCCAACCAGTGTCTCCATTCCTCCAAGGCCAGTTTGATAGCCAGCAATTCTTTATCTCCCACATCGTAGTTGCGCTCCGCCGGAGTAAGCCGGCGAGAAAAGAAGGCACAAGGGTGCAACCTATTGTCTCCCCAACCCCGCTGAGATAACACAGCCCCCACCCCAGTGTCAGAAGCATCTACCTCAACGACGTACTGGCTGGAAGGATCAGGTTGAGCTAAAACTGGTGCAGTAGTGAAGAGCTCCTTTAAGCGCTTGAAGGCCAAGTCAGCTGCCTCGGTCCAGTGAAACGGAGAGGAGGTGGAGGTCAGACCCGTAAGGGGCGCGGCTACAGAGCTGTAGTTGCGGATGAAGCGTCGTAGAAAATTAGCAAAACCCAAAAACCGCTGGAGCTGCTTACGGTTTGTAGGGATGGGCCAATTCACCACTGCACTCACCTTAGAGGGATCTGGCCTCACCTCCCCACCAGCGATCACAAAGCCCAGAAAGGAAACTGAGGGAGAGTGAAATTGGCACTTCTCCGCCTTTACAAATAGCTTGTTCTCCAACAAACGCTGGAGAACCAGACGAACATGCCGCCTGTGTTCGTCAGGCTCTCTGGAAAAAATCAAAATATCATCCAGATAAACAAAAACAAAACGGTGGAGACAGTCACGCAAGACATCATTGACTAACCCCTGGAAAACAGCGGGGGCGTTGCAGAGGCCAAATGGCATTACTAAATACTCGAAATGTCCTAGTGGCGTACTGAAGGCAGTTTTCCACTCGTCACCAGCCCGGATTCGGACCAGGTGGTATGCACTACGCAGGTCTAGCTTGGTGAATATTCGGGCCTGCTGTAGGGCCTCAAAGGCCGAATCCATAAGCGGGAGTGGATATCTATTCTTTACAGTGATCTCATTTAGACCTCGGTAGTCTATGCATGGTCTAAGAGACCCGTCCTTCTTAGCCACGAAGAAGAATCCTGCACCTACAGGTGAAGAGGAGGGTCTGATGATGCCCGAGCTCAGGGACTCAGAGATATACTGTTCCATAGCCTCCCTTTCTGGTCGAGACAGGTTATACAATCGACTCCTGGGAAGGGTGGCACCAGGTTGCAGGTCTATTGCACAATCATATGGTCTGTGAGGTGGCAGGGAGAGAGCTCGGGATTTGGAGAATACTTCCGCCAAGTCATGATACTCGAGCGGGACGCTAGAGAGGTCAGGTGAGGACGGCTGCCCCTCTGGGGCGACGGGGTCAGCCCCAGGAGACCGAGCTGAGCGCAAGCAGGAGGCGTGGCAGTATTCACTCCAGCCAGTAACACGGCTGCAGGACCAATCAATAATAGGGTTGTGAGTCTTCAACCAGGGGAAACCCAAAACCAGGGGGTTGTGGGGGGAAGAAAACAACAAAAACCGTGTGTACTCGTGATGATTGCCAGATACAATCAAGTGAACCGGCTCTGTAACTTTAGTGGTAGTAGCAACGGTTCGACCATTAAGGGAGACAACTCGAAGGGGTTGTGGCAATGACTCAGTTTTGAAGCCTGCCTGCTTGGCTAGCTCGGCGTCGATGAGGTTCTGTTCTGCTCCAGAATCTACAAGAGCCCGCACAGGTATCTCCCCCCCCGTTGACAAAATCCGCACCCCTAAGGTACAGGAAGCGGACTCGAAATTAGTGGGCGCCAGGCCACCGCTCGTCAGGGAGCCCACCCTTACCGACGAGCGGAGGCATTTGGGCAGTCCTTGCAGAAATGACCCCGCCGACCACAGTAAAGGCACTCACCTGCCGTCATCCGACGCCTCCGCTCTGAAGGGGAAAGACGACCACGACCCAGCTGCATTGGCTCCTCCACTGCTGACTGGGACGGCTGGAAGACTGCCGGAACAGAAACAGGAAACAGTGAGTGGTGGCCCCTTAGGTCACTGGGGTCATCCTTGAGAGGTGAGACCCCGCCCCGGCGGCCCTGCTTGCGGTCCTGCAGTCGGTTGTCAATACGGATGGTCAGGGCGATGAGGGCCTCCAAGGACGGAGGAAGGTCTAAGGGAGCTAGGTGGTCCTTCAGTTCCTCTGAAAGACCCTCCAGGTAGGCATCCTGGAGCGCCTCCGGGTTCCAGCTGCTCTCTGAAGCGAGGGTCCGGAACTCGATGGCATAATCCGCCACCCGCCGATTACGTTGTCTCAGCCGCATAAGGGCCCGGGCAGCCTCTCTGCCGGGCTTGGTGTGCTGGAAAACCTGGGTGAAGGACTCGAGAAAAGCTGGAAGGGAAGCACAGGTGGGGGATCCCCTCTGCCACTCCGCTGTGGCCCACGCCCCGGCTCTGCCAGTGAGGTGGGAGATGATGAAAGCAACCTTGGAGCGATCCGACGGGTAGTTGGTAGCCTGCAGTTCGAAATGCAGCTCACACTGTGTGATGAACGCCCGACAGTCTCCAGAGTCCCCAGAAAACCGCTCTGGTCTGGCCAACGACACGGCGGGGGCTGATGACGTCAGCTGCGGCGCGCCCAGCGTCGAAGCAGAGGAAGGCGGGACAGGCGGGGAAGACGGTGAAGCATGCTGGAGTTGTTCCGTCAGCAGATCGATCCGACCCCCAAAAGCAGCGAACTGGTGCTCGTGACGACTGGAGATCTCCAAAAGGCTCAGATGAAGAGCCTGCATCTGCTCCTCCTGTTGTCGGATTATCCGCTCTTGGCTGGTGAGGATCGAGCGGACCGTGTCTGCATCTGCTGTGTCCATGTTATGGCCAGATGGTAATGTCAGGAACCGGACGAGGACACAGACGCAGAAACAGAGTTAACCAGTCAAAATCAGGATTTATTCTACTTTTTCTTTTGTTAACCAAACTCAAAAGAGACTGGAAAGCCTGTGGCACTCAAAAGAGAACACAAAACTATCTGGCAACAAGTGAACAGATAAGGGCAGCTTAAATACAGAAAACGACAATCAAATGAAGGTGTGTTAATTAAGAGAACAGGTGAAAAGAGGAAGGAAATCAAGTGAAGCAAAAATATGTCAGCCCCAAAACCCCACACTCGGGGGCTGGCGCATAGATGACGTGTAAGATTGTGATTGGTCCGGACCATTAGACCACTGTCACGTGACACGGGGAATTACACTCTTCCACCATAACAATGCACGGATTCTTCCCGAGTAAAAAACCGAGGAGGTCCAAACAAATACGCTAAGAATCACAAAAAGAGAAGGAATATTTGCAATCAGCCGCAAAAACCTTGACAACGAAATAATCCGATCGAGAGGAATCATCACAGGATAATGATCGTTATTTAAATAGAGAGAAATCAGGCTGGGAAGCATGAAGTTTGAGGTAAAGTGGGTGCTAGCGAGTAGCATGCTAGCTTGTTGTTGGTCGTACATTAAAAAAAAGAAAGTAATTATTCTCACGTATTTTTTTCTAAATACATCCTGCCAATGTTGAACTTCTTTCTGGTCGCACGGACCGGATGAAGTCCCGCTAGAATATGCAGCTCACGTTCTGCTCCGTTACACAAACCCTGAGGAGAGCAGACGTTAGTGAAGGAGCTGTCAATGCCAAAATAATAAATAATAGCCCGAGCAGATCTTAACACTTTTTCTTTTCTTTTTTAAAAAAAAAAACTTTATTGTAAACATCAGTTTCAGTACAGAAAAAACTGCAAATTAGCCAACTGGTTTGTTACAGTTGTGTGACGTCATCACTAGTCGCAAGCCCCCGAGCTGATCTGACAGGCCGAGCACATCTGCTACCTACACCGGCCCTCGAGACCTGGAGTTTGACGCTTGTAGTCTAAAGGTAAAGGTTTAACAGGAATATTGAACCCCTTATGCTACAGCCACATCAGGCATGTGACGCGTGTTCACTAGTGCTGCCACCAACGATTATTTTAGTAGTCCACTAATCACTGATTATCTTTTCTGATGATTCTACTAGTTGGGTCATGCATAAAGTGGATGTAAAACACAAATCTTAACCACCATTAGCTTTAAACTAGCTAAAAACTAGATATATTCACACTAGTGTGAATGCTGTAAGCTGAATTTGGCCTCTGAAGATGCTAGTGCTGATAGCTGAAGATGCTAAGTCTGATAAGCAGCTAAAATTTAAGTTAAATGCCAAATTAGCCTAAAATTTAAAAAAAGTTAGCCAAAACAGCTAGCATGTAGCTGAAATATTAGGTAAACTCCAAAATAGCCTAAAAAACCTTAATAAATGCCAAAATAATCCAAAAAGCTAGCAGAATGCCATTATAACTTTCAACTTTACTACACTCTGGCTTTATTTAATATAAAGTAACCACTAATCAATTATTAAATTAGTTGTCAACTATATTAATAGTTGATTAGTGGTCGATCAGTTGACTAATCGTGGCAGCCCTAGCGTTCATGAACGCACGTTTAGCATATGGTGTTCATATTTCACTGTTGCTACCTGATACTAGCTACACTTGAAAGAGACAAGATGCAAGAATCTTAAAGTGGTCCAGATCTGGTTAGTCTGGCTGACGGCTTTTTCTTTCACTCCTCTATTCTGATATATAAAAGGCTTGATGTCACAGATTTCCAGCCGGGCAGAAAGGACTATTATTAATATCTCCTTTACGATCAGGTTTCATTAGCACTTCCACGTTTTGAAAAGGATGTTACTCATGAATCACTACCCAATCAAAGTCCCTGACTGGTCAAAGTTCACCCTGCTTTAACTTTTAACCCGCTTTTTCTGGATGCACATTTTGTACGTAGAGTCCAAAAACAGTTAAATAAAGTGTGGGTAGTGAGGTGTTTTCAACACTCAACATTGTCTGGTTCAGAGTCTGGACGCCCGATTCACTCATGTATGTCCGCTTACATAGAGTTTTTATTGGAAGTGGCCAAGGTCGGTTTGAACGCGGCTTCATGGTTCAGTGAAGAGCCTGAGTTTTCAGCAGGACAAAACAAAGCCACAGACCGCTAACAGTCACAGCAGCTACATCAGATCAAAATCAGGCCTCGAGGGCCGGCCTCCTACTGGTTTTCCAGAAATCCTCTCTTATCTGCTGCTGATTACCTGGATCAGGTGTGTCTGGCCAATAAAGAGCTTCAATGGCAGGTTTGTTGGAAATCATGTAGGACACACGTGTCAAGGCCCTGGGGCCAGATCTGGCCCCTGGGTAATTCTATCCGGCCCTCCAGATCGTTTTATTTTATTGTCATTATTGGCCCAATGTTATCTTGCGGTCATTTTTATTTCTAACTTGTATAATTTTGAGAAAATACATTTTTATGGAGGGTAAATCATTGAAAGTTATTTAAGGTTTAACCCTTTAACACCTGAGGCGTCGTCGGTGACGGTTAAACACAACATTTTTAACATGCGGTAACTTTTCAACAGTTAACACGATCAACGTCATTCTAGAAGATTCTGAAGGAGAAATGCGGTGCGAAGTAGCTACAATATTCCTGCCTTTTTATATTCGTAATCATTATAAAAAGTTACATTTTTTAACATTTTAAAAATGTAGTTTTAAAGTGTTCAGTAAATGCTTATCCTGTTCGGCCCGCGACCTGAAGAGTGTTTTGGATTTTGGTCCCCTGTGCGATTGAGTTTTACACCCGTGTTGTAGGACACCGGCCCTCAAGGACAGACTTTGGACCCTGTGAGCTACATCCTGGAAGAGTCTAGGCATGCACAATGCACAGTGTATCCTGTGCAATACACCTATCCCAAAGATTGGCGTAAACGGTGACAAATGGTTACCTTAAAATTTGGTGCTCCCCTGAAGATAACAAAAAGTCACTGGGCACTTTTTGATGAGAACCCCACTCCCTACCTCCTCTGTTATGCATCTGTCACAAACTGAAGAAGCTGAGCTCAATCTACTCGCTGTTCAGTCATAGACAGTACAGAAGACCTCAATGCATGGCATGGTGGAGACTCCACCAAATTAAATTCCCACAAATAAGCAAACTTGCAGTGAAGTATTTCCACATACCTGCTAGTTCACCCTCAGCGAGACTTTTCAGTGCAACAGGAAACGTAGTAACATGTCAGTGCAGGTTTAAAGCCTTGCAAAGTTCAATGTACGTTACAGACCAAAAAACCCATATTTGTTTCAAAAAAGCCCAAGCACTCACCACCGTCCTCAGTGTTCCTAACTGTTGTCCCCATTAGTTTTGTCCGGTGCTTCCAGAAAGGTGGAAAAATTATCTTTAGCGTGTTTCCCCAACATACAAGTTCTTACCTGTCTCCTAGTGAGAGAACTGCTGCTGTTAGGAACAATGATAACAACACAACGCACAAAACACAACCACAAACTTTACCGAACCTGGAAACATGTCATGCAAGAATTGGACCAAATTTTCCAAAACTCAAAACCTTAATGTCCAGAAGTCTTCAAAATGAAGAGGAGATACTCCAACACTCACAGGCCCCTATCCTAATTTTCTGAAAATTCATCACACTCCAAATAAGCTCATTTAGTGATGAAAAAGGGGAGGAGTTTGTTTGGTAGGTACTGCCCTAGAGGTGTGGGGGAAAATAGATTCTCTCAAATATTGTAATATTTTATTTGACAATAGGTATACTGGTATCGACTTAAAATGCGTCTAAAACAATTTTCAATTGTTTATTTACAAACAAACATGTAGTTCATCATCTAACTTAAGTTTCCACTTACACCCCTGACCACCAGGTGGCAGTACAGCACACCAAAGCAGCTCTGCACCAAAACAAGAAGAAGAAGAAAGAAAACAGCAGATGTTCACACGTTGGTGTTGCACTCGTTAGTACAGATCCATTCAACTCAGTTTTACTGGGCAGATTGGCTTGTTGGAGATCGTTTATTGGTTGTTTAATCCAGCAACCATGTGCTGAATTCATGAAGAACATTTAAGCACTGCTGGAACTACACAGCACTTTATTTCAGATACAGATGCAGTGCTTAACCTTTTAACACCAGAGCTCCAGTGTTTACGTTCTTTCATTTACTGGATTTTTTTAAATTGTTTTTTTTTTTTAAAACTTGTCCTGTCCAACAGCTGAGCCAACAGATGTGGGCTGAGAGCTTCTTGTGTTGGGCAGATTTTACTGTCACAACAGGGATTTATTGAGTATAAACCCCTGTTGTATTTAATGCTAAACTTTATTTATATTGATTATGTTTTATTTTATTTATTTGTTTTTCTTTGTCGTTGGACCGGACGGAAAAAGGGAAGAGGGTGGGGGAGGGGTGGGGGGGAAGATAAGATGGCAACAGAGGGAAGCAACATCATAAAACAACCAGGACTAAGTGATAAACTAGAATGGGCGGGGCCTGTCTACACACACACTCTATAGTTACACACACACTTGTTGGCCAAAATAGTCTCCACATTTAAACTGAACATACTCACATATACTATACATATACTACACATGTACTCAATTCAACTGTAACAGCAGCTCACACACTCCATCATACAAACCCATTCAGATAAAGACTTTCATTCTGTCACACAAACGGTTAGTGCTAAGGTGAGCTGATACCTGTGCTCAGGTGAGTGTTTATGTTTCACTGAGGTGGATGGTGATGGAATGTACTCAGGGGGAGAGCGCCCGGCCATCCCCACGCCAAGACCCCCCGCCGGGGCAGCAGCTGCAGCCAAGATCCCCCAACACCCGCCATGGAGCCGCGGAGAGAAACCGCCCGCCGGGCAATCCCGCCGAGCACCCAGACCGGGGCACGCGGGACCGCCGCAGAGGCCCCCCACACCCAAGAGCAGGAAGGCACAGGAACACGGAGAGTGCAGGCCCCAGCCCAGCCAGAGGAGCAGCCCCCCCACCCCGCCAGGAGGGCCAACGCGGGACCCCACCCCCGGAGAGCCCCCCAACCCCCGAGGAGCAGCCCATCACCACCCAGCGGCGCAGAGGACCCCCCCGCCCCACCCCAGGTACGAGCCAGGGCCCCCCAAGGGCAACCCACCCCATACTCCAGACAACCGCCTGCCCCCACCGCGAAGGTCCAGTGGAGAAGCAGGGCAGGGGCCGCCCACCCCCGCCGAGCAGAGGGGAACCCAAAAGAAACAGAGGCCCCAAGGAGTGATGTAAACAAGGCCCGACCAGGCACACCCACTGATGGAGTTAAGGAGAGGACTAGTTCTCGAAAGCAGGGACCGGACTCCGCACCACCGAGACCTGGACACCCCCCGGCTCCGATGTAGATTGATCCCCTGCTAAATCTCGGGGATCCCACTCCCGGCGTGGGGAGGAGACCGCCGGGCCCAGGAGACCGGCACCCAAGAGACTAGACCACCAGGCCGAGGTTCCCCGCACCCCCGCCAGGGATGGGGTAGGGGACAGAAGGTCGAAGGTCCCACCTTCCTTGTGTGATGCTTGCGTGTTTGCTTGTTAGAGTGTATGTTTGTGGTGTTAGAGGTGTGTGTACTAAAGGGGTGCGGTTAAAATTGGTGAGAAGGCCTTAACAGGGCACCTCCTGATTTCTCGCAGAGATGCCCCGTCACCCTCCCACCAGCGGCCCTACATGTCTATGGTGCGGTTAAAATTGGCGGAAGGGGCACTGAAAGGACATCGACTGTTTGCTGGCAGTGATGTCCAAGCACCCCCCCACCAAGGGTCCTAAATGTCTAAGGTGCAAATAAAATCGAGGGGAGGGGCAAATCCATGCAGCGGCCACAGGAGGAGGGCCACTGGCAGGTAGTCCACCCCCCGCAGCGCACTGCAATACAGACACCCTCCCCTTCTCCCTATTGCATGTTTGTATGAGGAAGGGGATATGTTGGGGTCAGTTGGCAGACTGACCCCCGATGGCAGACCCCTGTCCCCCCGCCCCCCCCCGCGCTGGGCCCAAGTTCCCCCAGCTCAGGTGTCCTACCCCCCGGGAGCCGATATAACGTTTTAATTAGGTACTCTCCAACTCATAACACAGCACTGAGCGTACTGAAGGGTGTATTTTTCTGTCTCACCATAACAGGGAATTTCCGTTTTTTTATCTGTTTCTTGCTGTAAAATGAAACAGAGACAAAGACAGAAGCTGATTGGGTGCTGTGCTTGTGTTCTAGCTGCTCACTAGAGGTTTAACTTAAAAAAAAAAATCTACATTTGTCCAGGTCTTCCATTCAAATGATATACTTTACAGCTGCAGTTTAGTTCTGTACTGTGCATTATGAGAAATTAACATACTTTCCGGAAGCAACGGTCCTCCTTGTAGATTATATATATATATATCACCTTTTGTATCACGATACGTATCGTATTGTCAGACTACTACCACAGCTCTAGTCTGAACAGTTGTTGGAATGCATTTTAAAAAACTTTTAGTTCTAATTTTATTTAAACTTTCAGCATCTCTAGAAATTTTGTAGAGAAAAACACACTGTAAAAATCTCGTTCTTTATCATCAAGATAACAACTACAAAGAATTGAAAGTAATAATTTACAATGCAGATTTTTATTGGTACAGTTGCTGTTGGGCACTGTTGGAGTTTTATTGATCATCTTTAATCAACAGAACGTGTCTGATATTCAGCTATCTCCATGCCTGATTTAGGCCTTCAGTAACATTCTATTTCATTGTTCTGAGCTGGACTGGTAAAACTCTATAAACACTCCTCATGTTGGACTTTTGGTAGATCCCTCAGCGACTAAACCCCCCCTAAGAGTGAAACAATGTTAAGCTGCTTTATTGTTTTTCAATTGATGCTGAGAAGCTTGAATTCAGAACACACTGAAAGAAGAATCCAGAAACCACGTCTCTGAAAAGAGGGAATGTCTATTGATTTCACAGTTTGAAATCTTGTTATCATTAAGAGCCTTAATGATTGTAGACAGCTCTCAGTGAGGCTGCTGGTTGACTAAAATATTCACCTGCCAGGCCATGTGTTTTCAATTATAGCACTTTTAAGCTTTGGAAAGTCATTTTTCACAGTCTGGAAGCTAATTACAGACATGACAGATAAGCAGTTCAGTAATTGTTTTAGGAAAAAGCGGACCAAAGAAGTCTGACGTTTATAGAAATGTGTCATTGAGAATACTCAGGCCTCTGTGGGATATTTTGGTCATGCTTAGACAAAGTTATGTTCTGGATTTGGAAGTAGTGAATAACAAAAGCCGTTTTTGATGCTCCTGGAGTGTCTATGTGGTCAAAGCCTTTTTTCAGAGATTAAGCCGAGGAAACAACTCCCCTCACGGGGTGGGGGGTGGGTGTCTGTGGATGAAACGGGGAAACAGGTACGCGGCTCACAGGTGGTGATAAGCTTATGCACATTTTCTTTACATGCACGCTGAAGGTGACAGTACCTTTCAGAGTAAACTATACCTATTTATATGATCATATATTACCTTTGGAACACTAAAAAACAAATAGTTATTGAAATATGAGTTCTTTTTGTGAATTATTTTCCTACCCGGACATAAGACCCCTTGATATCTGAGGCTCCGCCTTTTGGTCCCTGTGGGTGCCGCCCATTTCATGACATCGTGCTAGAGCCAGACTCGGCAGTGTGTCTGTGTTTCTCATTCAAAAACAAAGGACATCTGAAATTTAACAAAGATGGAAGTGCATATTGTTTACTGCTTTTAGTGACCCTGGTGTTTATTTTGCATAGTGCAGGTTAGGCCCTTTAAGCCACATTCACATCATTCTCAGCAACGTGTGTTCAAGTGGCCACTTCCAATGAAAAGTCTTTGCAAACGTGCAGGTCGTGCTTCTGCGCTCACAACAGAAGGAAACAAAGCGATCTTGGATCCGTTTGTCTGCTAGTGGATGCATCAGAATGGAGCAGAGCAGGGAGACTGTGGCCTGTTTGTACAGGTAACAACTACAAGGTTTTTCAAAAGGCATTTTTTTGTCTGCTCCTGATTTATAATTTGGTTAAAGAAACAGTCTGAAATGGAATTTTAGACTTAGAACAAAAAGAACATGTTCAAAGCACTAACAACACCATTTTCATCAAAGTGACCCTAAGGGGATTTTTTTTGTGGTTCTTTATGGGTTTTTTTAAGTTATATTAAATATATATTAAAGTTTCTGGAAACTTGTTTATTCTGAACTAGTAAATATAAACCCAAATGCAGAGTGTGCTTAAAACAGCTGTCTGGGTGTGTTCGACAGTCGTCCTTCTGATTTTGGGTTAAAGAAATTTGGAAGTGAACTTTGAGACTTGAACCTAGCCGATGTTGTGGCTTGCTAAGTCAGATGATGATGACTTTTTGCTTGAGTTTGCAGAATTTTAGAAGCTTAGCATGTCAAACAGGACTGAGATCAGGGTTTACCTGCAGATGGTGTTTTCTGTGAATGTTTGGGTGGACTCTCTCTGATCTCATCCACTTCAGCCTGTTTATGGAAAATGATGCATTTCAGCTGCAGCTGCTCAGCAACATTTGCATAAAGTCTAGATTAAATGCAGCAACAACACGGTGCCGCTCTTAAAACACAGCACTGTTGAATCTGATTTGCTGAAATTCATGACCGGAATACTCATCCTGAACACCTGCAGACACTCTCTGCCCAGGCCTGCTGTGTTGGGGAGTTTCTTCAACATTTGATGAGTACACATGGAAATGTACTGTTTGTTCTTCGCTTCTCTGTATGCACAAAAGCAAAGAATGTTTGTAATAGTTGGTTGGATTGTGTACATTGTTGGAAAAAACGTTATCATGAGTTCTGTGAAGGAAAAGATGCATTTTTAGCTGCTAAGCTGCTGCCACACCAGAACATTTCTCCGCCCTATGCTTGTGGGTGGTGCAATTTTCCCACTTTGCTTTTTCTGTAAACAACTGAAGCATCCAGTCTAGAGCATCCAGAGGTGAAAGGCCTCCTTCACTCCATAACCCCAAACTGTCTCAGGGCACGAGTCAAGTCAAGCAGCAGAAATGACAGATTGATGAACTCAAGTCCAATATGGCGCTGGAGTGTCCGTAGATGAGTCGATGAAGGTTTCTTCTTCTCATCACAACACCTTGATGACTCTCAGAGACCTGCACGGCAGAGAGGTGCAGCCGCTGACTGTCCATGGATCTGAGTGGTCCGCAGGGGAAAGATTGCCATGACCTTTGGACACAAAAGGTAGGAAGTGTATTCCCTTGCGAGAATTGACATGTTCTTATGCGGCGGCATTGAAGCTGGACACTAACCTGCTGGGAGGTCGGTCGATGCGTCACCGCCAACGTTGCACTTTCCACAATGAAGAGGAAGAAGAAAGAAAAATTCCTTCACTCACAGATTGATCGACAGTTTAAAATCTTGTCTTCTGTTTGTGCACATAAATGCATACAAATTTGAAGCTTAAAAACTTAGATACAAGTTATCGAAGTGTTCTCTCCCTCCTATAAAAGTAGTTTTTCTGTCAAAATTTTATTTTTTGAGGAGCAAAAAATTTTGTTCTTCAAAAAATGCTTTTGTGATGTCACAAATAATAATAATAATAATAATAATAATAATAATAATAATAATAATAATAATAAATTTTATTTATATGGCGCCTTTCCTGACACCCAAGGTCAGACTGGAGGAAAACCATTAGCTTCCTGCTCTGCTCCATTCTGATGCATTCACTACAGATGAATAGATCCATGAACGTCTTTGTTTTTTCCTCAGAGGTGAACTTCTAACTCCTGCCGCTCTGCAGAAACTATGTCCTAGAAAATGACAAGTTTTTAGAGTTTGGATAAAAACAGTATCATCATAATGAAACGAGCACCTTTGCAATAGATCATGAGAGCTGAGAGCATGAGAGCTGATATTTAGATGTTTCAAAACGTGAGCAATACATTTTCCTGAAATAGAACAAATGTAACAAGAATTCATTTCATTTTTGCATTTTTGAGTATTTCTACTTTTGAATCACTGTCAATCTAAGTGTTTGAAATGTGCCATTGTGAAGTCAGAACGGCCGGCCCCAGAGCACATGCACAAGCTCCTTGATCACTTTTGATTTATGTTCATGAATTTTTATGAACCCATTCTTACCACAAGTTATCTGATTATGAAAAATATATTTTTCTCTAGGTAACGGAAGAGTAACTTATTGAAACTGATAATTATATCCATGTCAAAATCCCTTTATTTCAAGTGGCAAAGAGATTATTATTATTAATTCATAATTACCACATTTGGTAACCATGAAAACGCTTAGATAACGAGATAAATTAAAGCGTTCTAAGGCCTTCCCGTTTGAACCTCAGAAGTTGCAAAAACAATGCCAACGATTGGATCCATGAAGCTCTTCACCTCCTCTCCTGAGATGGAATCCGAGATGGACATTTCTAATACTGCTTGACATTTCTTTGTAGCAGCAGGGAGGATGTCTGCTTGCAAGACACAGCTGTCATCATCAGAAAGGGCGGGGCTACTTAGCTCATTACCAATGGCCACACCCATGTAATTCAATTCAACTCAAATTTATCTATATAGCCCAATATCACAAAACAATTGCCTCATTGGGCTTCAGTAATTGTATAAAAGCAGAAGATCAGTCATAAAATATAAACAATAGGTAACTACTAAACAAAACAAACTAAATAAAACTGGTTATCTCTGCCCTTAGACCCTCCTCTCGATGAGGAAAACTCCTAAAAAACCTTATTCAGGAGAAAATAAGAACCCTCAGGGATGTCCACATGAAGGAGAGATCCTCCTCCAGGAAGGACAGGTGATCTACCAGGACTGTTAAAGAGGAATTAGCTTATCTAACTCTACAACTACGTATTTGAATAGAGTTCATCCAGATAGGATTGGGGGACAGGTGGGGCTGAGGACCACAGCCAAGACGAGCCAGAGGCGAGGTCCACAGCCAAGAACAGGAGCAGATGACCCAGTAGGAATCTGAAATCTCTCCCGCTCCCCTGGAGGGGGGTGGGGAAGAGAAACAACACATGAATCACACTGCAGCAAACAGAAGCACAGAGAACCAAATATAACAAATAGTAAAGAACAAAGGAGAGGAGAAGTAAATGAGGATAGAGAACAGAACCCCAGGGCACCATACTTTTCCCAGAGTCTAACCTCTAGCAGCCTACTAGCAAACTAATTGTTATTTCATTTTAATTCAAACATGTAAATAGAAAGATGCAAGTTGTACGGCAATATAGCTGATCTGGATAATAACAATGACAGAAAATCAAAAACTTTAAGACTTTTAGGTTGGGGGTTTTTGGTTAAAAACGTCATAATCATAATCAAAACACTACTGGGAATGCTTTTTTTTTCTCTTACATCGTCATTGGGGGACTCTAAATAGAAAATAACAAACACAGAAGCCTATTTATAATATATTTATATATATATATCACTTGTAAGTCTCACCTGAGTATAAGCCCCCCCCCCCAGACCGACTAAAGAGCAGTCAGTCCTTGATCTCCAACTCTTCTTCCTGCTTTACCTTCTGGCTCTTCATCCTAAATCTCCAACAATGTTTTGTGGAGCAGGATGAGGGGAGTCAAAGCAACAGATCAGCCATCCACAGGTGGCCCGTTTGAACTGCCGGGAACCCAGTAGGACTCATGCTAAGTAGCTGAATTAATGAGTTTTCTGAAGCAGTCATTTAATGTAATTAGGCAGCAGCCAGCATTGGTAACTTAACCCTGTTACCTCTGGGAGCTGACCTCCCTCCATTACATTCCTCACCAGCTCACCCTGTGCCCCCTCCACTCCCATGCTTTCATCTTTTCCTCCATCACTTTCCCACATTTGTGTGATTGCAGCAGACAGATTCAAAAACATCACTTTGATTTGTGAAAAATGTTTGATGCTTTTTCCTGAGTCAACTATACATTTGAATGCTAATTTATGATGAGTTTCTAACTGATAAAGATGTGCTCTTAGACAATTATTGTGTGAATGCATTCAATGCATTCACACAATTGAGATTCTTCATTTACGTTTTCTTCCGTACGTTTTTTGACACGTAAAAACTCAAGCACACTTTATGCGCACAATCTAGGTATCAAAACGTTCAGCACGTTAAGGACATTACTGCTTGTATTTTTGGTTTTCGCAAATTTTACAGTTTTCGCGATATTACGCAATTTATGCGAATTTTCAGCCCATGTTAAGTCAATGGGAAAATTTAAAACTTTTTACTGCACCTTAAAACTTTTACAATATTGTTATCAAAACGTTCAGCACGTTCAGGACATTAATGCACGAACTTTTGGTATTCGTACATTTTAAGTTTTTTACGCAATTTATGCTAATTAATGCAATTTAAGCTATTAATGCTAATTAATGCAATTTAAGCACTTTACACACTTTATACAGTTTATACACTTAATGCACGTTATACAATTTAAGCAATTACTGCAAATTTAAGCAATTTACGCGATTTACAACAACCGCATTAATGCGATAATGCATTCACACTAGCATTATCGCAGGTAATGCGACTTTTCTAGTTGTAAGTTGGTTTCTTTCAGAAACTTGGTTGACCAAATCCTTTACAAATGAAGACATCAATATAACTGGGTACAACATTTATCGCACTGACAGGCCAAAAAAGGGAGGCAGAGTTGCTATCTGTTGTCTACCGATCAGCAAACAACTGGAGTTTTTAGCTTTGAATGTGGACATAGCAAATTCTCTTTTTATCACAGTTGTTGGATGCTATAGACCACCATCTGCTACAAAAGAAGCATTATCCTCATCAAAACATCTTTTAGCAAAACTGAAGCATACACAATTACTATTGGCTGGAGATTTAAACTGGGATTGACTAAAGGAACTTCAGGTCAATTTAAACTATTCTGTGGTGCAAATAATCTCAAGCAGCTAGTTAATTTCCCTCTCAGACCAAATTTCAAATGTGCAGAAAAGTCAACTTTAATGGATTTAGTTTTCACAAACGCACCTCATAAAATTTCTTCGCTTTGAGTCTTCTTCAATGACCTGAGTGATCATCATGTGGTAGCTGTTTCCAGGAATGCCTAAATGCAAAACATGTCTAATTTGTAAAGGAATTTAAAACCTTTTAAGGACCAAGCATTTTATCATGACCTGCCAACAGTTCAATGGAACAAGATAAGTCTGATACCAGATGTACAGTTAGCTTGGACCGTCTTCAAAGAAAGTTTTATGCAAATTGTAAATAAGCATGCTCCATTACAGAAATATGGACCCAAAGGGAGAGCAAACCCCTGGTTTTCAGAGGAACTTACTGATAACATACATAAACGTAACAAAGCGTAAAGCAAGACAAACAAACTCTTCCACAGACTGGTTTGTTTTAAGCTGCTTAGAACAAATACACTTCTCTTATCAGAAGAGCCAAATCTGAATATTTTGTGTCTGTTACCGCTGAGAATTTTAATAGTCTACAGAAATTCTGGAAAGTCCTCAAATCTAATTATTTTAATAAAATTCCTCAATCTTTCCCTAATTTTGCAGTTAAAGATTCTGTTTTAGTTTAGGACAAGACTGAAATTCTACATAGTTTCAATGAACAATTTATTTCATCTGGCTCTTTCATCTGGAACATGACCCTCTCACTTACTTGGGTGAACTCCAACAATTGGGGGCTGCACTAAGGGCTCACAAGCAAGCCCACACCCCCTCTCACCATGAGCAACTCCAGAATAGTAGTGAGTCCTACCCGTCTCAAGGACCCCACCCCTCTGCCGGTCCAATAGTACTGGCCCCAACTGCCCTGCGCTGCTCCAGAGACATATCAGCTAAGATAGTCCCACTGCTATAACAGAGTGATCAGGTCCTGGGGCGGGTCCATCCAGTCACAGTGCCGTTTTATTGAGAAGCTCTTCGACCACATTTGTAAGTTCAGCGTGGGTGGTGCACAGTCCTCCGCCTCTTCTTCAAGAGGAGGTGTGTCAGCAGGACTGAGGAAATCACAGAGTCCTTGGGGAGGGACTCGCCCCGCACACCAGGTTGTCAGGTCCAACTACACTCTGACTACGCCAAACCGGTCATGTAATGGAATCCTTCTGGCTCATACTCAGAAAGTGGGTTCTGATATACGTCCCTCTTCACGAGGACGTTGGATTATGTCCCCTTTTGGTTGCATTACACACACACACACGCATGTTTTTTTTTCACTTTTTTTAGTCTATTTATTTATTATTTTTTACATTGTTACAGTTTTTAAATCTTAATAAATAAATAAATTTGAAATCTGTTTTTCTGAACAGTGTTTGTTCTTGTTCCAGGTCCAGTTTTTGTTTAGACCGGAGTGTCAGGTATCGGGGTGGGGGTAACTTTCCACAAGATATGGCACAAAGATCAACAAACTTAAACTTAAACTTAAAAAATAAATAAATAAAAATAAAAGATATAGCTGTGCTGTCACCAAAATCATCTTTTAACACCCCCTCCCCCAAACAACTAACCCTAATTTTTTATGGCTTTTTTTAACGGCTTTCCTCTGTTCTTTATCCACCACTACAATGTCTGGTTGGTTCTCCATTACCATCCTGTCCGTCTGGATCTGGAAGTCCATCAGGATCTTTGCTCTCTCATTCTCTACCACTTTCTGAGGTGTTTCCATTTTGACTTTGGGGTTTCCAGTCCATATTCTGTACATGTTTCTGTATATTATTGGTTGTGACATTGGTTTCAAGGGTGATTTTCCACAACTTCATTGAGTTTCCTATGAAGGCTCTTAGAGTGCTGTTAATGTTGTACATCTCCAAGCATTCAGCAATCCAGCTGTGGACAGGTTGGTATATCGTGGCCTGAAGTGTGACTGTTCTGTCAACCAGGAGTTGGTGTTTGGCTCCCCTGGAATCTCTACCAATGCCCCTCTGTGTGTTGCCCATGAATTGATCCATGTGTCTATGTATTTTGGTTATAATGATGCCTGACATGAGCTTCCATGCTGTGGAGAGACAGTTATTGGACGGTAGTTGGATGGGACTGCACCCTTTGAGGGATCCTTCTGGATCAGGATCGTTCGCTCTTTAGCCATTCAGTGAGACCCATCTTTAAGCATTTGGTTCATTTGTGCTGCCAAGCGCTCGTGGAGTGCTGTGAGTTTCTTAAGCCAGTAGGCGTGTATCATGTGAGGACCCGGTGCTGTCCAGTTCTTCATACCTGAGACTCTTTCTCGGATGTCGGCCACTGTGATGGTTACTGGGTTCTGTTCATGGAGGTTGCTATGTTCTTTCCTCAGAGAGACCAGCCATTGAGCATTGCTGTTATGTGCTGTCTCTTTCTCCCATATACTTTTCCAGAACTGTTCAGCATCCAGCCTTGGTGGGTCTGCTCTGCTGCTTTGGCCTCTTCCCCTGAAACTACATACCATTGAAACTGAACACCTCTGGTGCGTGAATTGTGTTTGGTGTGAATGCAGCTTTAGCCGAGCCTCAGTGTCAGTGCTCAGAGCTGACGTCGGTAGAAGTTATCCACAACCTCAGGACAGTCCAATAGCTGGCACTTTCAAGCATTATACTACAAGGATTTGAAAGATAAGATACAAAGAAAGTGAAGAGGAGTTGGAACTAGCACTGAAAGACCCACACATCACTGTGTGGGAAATTCTGGCGTTTCTGTTTGTTTTTCTTGTTAAATCACTGCTGAAACAAAAGCATGCTGAATAATGCAGTGAGGGTTCCCAGGCTTCTGCAGGTATCCTGTAATAAAATCAGAATAAGTCACTTAATAAATCCCAGATGTTCTCAATTGAACAGTATGAGGCTTTTGCCTCTGGCACACAGATTCATTTCTATTGGGAGAACAGTCACAGTGTAAAACACATTTCAGCGCTGCGCTCTTGTTCTCTGCTGTGTTTTTACTAAACCTCACAAATAATCCTTGGAGATGAATGCTGTTGTGGATTCATTAAAGGTTGCAAGCAGCTTTTCCCTTGAAGACACAATAAAGAGGGAGAACGTGAGAAAATCGTTGTGGGGAAAAGACATTTTAAACATGGATTGATCAGCACTTTCTTTAGCCTCAATCTCAGTTTATAATATTGATCCACTGTTATTTCTCGGAGTAAGATGGGGTTGTTTTATTATTTTCTTCCTGGTTGCACTCTGGTTATGCTCTTTTAGTCTAAAAGAATAAAAATTCAATAATAGAATCCACATATATTTGTATGTCTGGTCGAGCGCAGCTCTTTGTTTTTTAACTGTAAGTGCCATGCCTTTCTTGAACTTACTTTCACGTCATTGATGTTTTGAGGCTGTCTGAATATTTTGTTTCTGTAAAGCTGAATAAACAAGTGTTTGCTAATTAGGGGTTAAAGATCCACTTCAATGAAAATTTTGAGTGTTTTTAACATTTCCTTGTAGCATTTCTCATGATGGAGGACAAATATAAAAGGCAGTTAGGCTCAAAATTGCATTTCTGAGTATTTCTTTATTGCCGTGAATCAAGAGCATACTAAGAAATGCAGGTCATTAGCTCCCTGTGGGGAGGGGAAGAGGGGCGGGCTTGCTTTGTGCCAGCAGTCCTGCCCACAACTCAAAGGTGAATTTCTAATGAACTCCTACCGCTATACAGAAACTATGTCCTAGAAAACAACACGTTTAAAAAGAATGTTGGCTAAAAATGGCTTTATCATAATTAAAAGACCACTTTGAATGCCTTGAAAATAGATCAAAAGATGACAGCAGTGGGACTTTAAGGGTTACTTGGCTTGAAAATATGTCAAAGTGGTAAACAATTGAAACAATCAGGAACCACTGGTGTATTCTATAAATCAGTTGCCGATGATGAGCACTGATGCCTTAAATAATTCTGTTCTATACCATGCTTTCAGTATTTGACACTTTTTTGTTTATTATGCTGTCAGTGAAATGACAGTTCATATAAAAA
>NC_050517.1:2747453-2764613 GCF_002922805.2 Oryzias melastigma
TAAAACCTTAAATTACATTTTTTTTTTCATTACATGAGAATCAAGCAGATCATGCCTGTTCTCTTTTTCTGAGACAGCCAAGTATATCTCGCTGTGGTAGATGGAGTTCCCCCTCCCACCTCTCTCAGGTATTTAAAGCTCCGGCTGCAGTTTTTAGCCGCCTGTGATGTAACTGGTGGGATTTCAAATGTAATTCCGGTGTCGAGGTGGGCTTGCTGTTGTAAATGTTTGATGAAGAACGTGGCACTCGCTTCGTGCCGCCCAGGCACATCCCAAGCTGCTCATGTCGGAAATGGCCTTTTAAAGACTGACTGAGTTCTGCGAGGGCCAGGTGGAAGCCCTCGGGTGCACATGAACCATGAGGAGGTTACCGTATCCATAGGAGTGTGCAGGCTGCCTGCTCCATCATATACTCTCCTCAGATATTTCTGCGCCTGCATCTGACTACACTACACTCCAGCTCCAGCTGCAGCGTTTCTTTGTTGTACGTTCATCCCGTTTGGCAGGTGAGACCTCCTGCACAATCTTGGCCTTTCCTCAAACTGAGCCTCAGTAATGAGCACACTGGATTCCATTGCTTACTGTCATTTATTGAAAGTCTCAAAGCTGGATAAGGGCCAGTGGGCGTCTCCTGACAGGGAGGCAGCAGAGCGTGGCATTTCACCATCTGGGCCACACTGGGATCAGCACAACATGAGTGCCTGATCTAGATACATCACTAGACATCAACGGCTTCAGAAGACTCACTGTGTGTCACACAGGACAGGACAGGCGGCGGAGCGCACGCCTGCAGCAGCATGAGAGCAGGAGCCTCCTCCCCCTTGGTTTTGTTGTCTTTTGGCTGTGTGCAATATGGACAAAGTCATGTTGTTGTCATAATTGGAGCTTTAAGGCATCCTCTATTATTCTCTTTTATGATAAATACTCAAGTTGGCTTCAACATGGTCCAAAGAACCAAAGTTCTGTTGTTCTGATCAGCCTAAAGGCAGCACAGAGGAAAAGCATAAGCAAAATATATTTTTCTAAAGTACTAATTTTTTCACATATCTGAGCATGCAGCTTTCACAGGCGATTGGGGTCTTGTCTTATACCTACCTCACAATTGTCTTTACGGGTGGATATGGGCTGTCTGTGGGTGTAAAAATTGCAAACCTGTATGGGGCAGACAACTGGCCCATGCAAAATTTAGGGTTGCAGACCGCTTCGTGGAGTAGAAAAGTTCATGTTCATTTTTTCTATGGGCATGTTGTGTCCGACAGGTCGTAGGGAACACTCAGGCCCGATCCGAATTCCCCCCTTCTCCCTTAGCCCTCCCCCTTCGTTCATCCCTCCAGGCTTGCTCCAAACGGAGGTTGATGAAAAAAATCTCTAATATTTTTGACGTCACTTTCGATATATATATATATATATATATATATATATATATATATATATATATATATATATACACACACAACAACAGCTGTTTTATAACTTTAAAAAAGTCATGCTGCATCAAAAAGTCATTAATTACATTTAAATGTAAACTTCTGTGGTTCAGAGTGCACCAAAGTGAAGAAAAACGCTTCTCAGTGCGACGTGGATTACTCTTGTGATGGTGGATTTAGGACCCCTCCGTTTGGAGTGTGAAACTTGAAGGGGCCCTACCATAAAAATTCTACTTTTTGAGGTTTTAAATGCATTTTACTGTTCATTCCTCACTGTAAAGAACCCCAAGATGGTATTTTGATCAGTTCATGCATTTAAGAATAATCCTCTAAAAACCTGCACTGTCTGCAGCAGCCCCACCCATACCCATGAAAACGAGCGGTTGGAAACGTGCTGACGTAAGATCGATGTGAACCGTCCCCTCCAGGAAGCGTCTGTGCTGCAAGCTCCGCCCCCAGATTTCAGCCAACACACACCCACCTCCTCCGAGGAGCTGTGAAGCCAAGGTAGTTATCCCTGCTGCCAGAATCTGTCTCCTGGTAGGAGATGAGTACCTTCATTTACCAGGAACCACTCTCTGACACATCTTTCAAGGTGGTCTCGATTCGTTTCCATTCGGACTGAACTTCTGTTCTTTCTGAGGTTCCTCAGTCTGAATATGAAATGAACAGAGAGCGGAAAAACTGAACCAAAACGGCCACCGTACCCAACAGTCACATGATGTAAACACGTTAGAAATGAAGTGATCGGTGAGCCGCGGACAAATGTAGAGCATTAGATTGTCATGTTAGCCAAAAGGAAATAATTGATCCAACTGTTTACTTGTTAGAACGTTTATTTTAACACCAATTCAATTCCATTTTATTTATATAGCCCAATACCACAAAGAAAATTGCCTCATTGGGCTTCAAAATATGAACAAAAACTAAGACTAAATAAACTGGTTATCCCTGCCCTTAGAACCTCCCTAACGGTAAGGAAAAACTCCTAAAAAAAACCTGAATCAGGAAAAAAGAAGAAACCACCAAAAACCGTGTAACTCTCTTTTCTGTGTCGCGTTGAACCTGGCCTTCATACAGACGACCAAAATCCATCAGCAAAATACAAAGTTTGAAAAAGTGATAAATCCTTGACAGTATTTGCAGACGGCAGTGCATTCATGTTTTTCTTCTGTTTTGACCAGTTTTGACCATTGTTTTGACCAGCCAATGGCTGAAGAGATCTTTAGTCATGTGGTTTTGTTTACAAAATTTGATCACGCGGAGGAGGCTCGGGGAGGCAGGCTCAAGGATGATGTTGTGAAATGGGCGGGACCGACGAGGAGCAAGAGGCGGAGCCTCAGAAATCTAGTCCTTTTACTTCTTGGTATTAAAACGGGCCACAAAAATGACTCATATTTCATAAACAATTTGTTTTTTAGTGTTCCCAATGTGATATGTGATCATATATATTTATAGATATAGTTTACTCTGAAAGACAATACAATACTTGTAGCCACCTAACAAGTCTGTACAAGAAATCACAGCTGAATATAGGAAAGGAAAAATGTATCAGAACAATATTTCTAATTGAACATGAGATTAAAAAAATACTTTCTACTTGGAGAGTATCTGTGCTTTTGTCAATTCTATACCAATCCTCTTTCAAATTTATCTACTTTACTAAAATAAATATTTTGCTCTTGGAAATGTTTTGTAACAGCTGCCATTTATTTTTGATTTTTGAGAGTTTTTGATCATGAATTTGAACCTTTTATAATCTATTTTGTAGAACAAAGCATTCAACACACTGTTTTCATCTAGAGACTTCCTCTTTTGAATTATTGTATCCATATGGAAAAAAATATACACAAGTGAAATGTAAAGTAAAGAGTAATTTAGTTCTGAACAATACAGCATAGATACTTAATATTATTATAAAAAGTAATATTATTTGGTAATAGCAATGAATCAAGTTTGTATAATACATTACCAAATAGTAAAATATATAAATACATTCTTGACTTTGCTCAGTAAACATTTTGTTTTCCCTTTTTTTGTAATACGTGTAGACTATATTTGGGTTGTAATGAGACAATATTAATGAATTACTCAAAAGAAAATTATAACACATGAAGATGGAACAATAAAAAAATAAATATGCTGTAAAATGCTAAAATATGTATTCCTAATAAACCATCATGACTTTATTTTTTCACAAATAACATTAATTTGAATGAAAGCTAAGCTAAGCTACATGTAGACATCACTGTTTATGTTTCTCCAAAAAACAGAAATTTATTGGTAATTTACTTTTTATATTTTAAGATTCATATGATAAATGATCTAGTTGTTTATCCTTTAGCACCGCTTTGATCATTTTTGTACTCTTACTACTCATGTGTGCAATGTGTCTCGTAAAGTCTCCAGAAAATAAAACAAACTCCACCCTGTAGGAGGCGCTGTGTTAGAAATGCCTGGGTCCTGAGAATGCGGTCCTGAGAGCGTGGTCCTGAGAACGTTGTTGGGTCTCCGGGCCTGCAGGTACACCCTTCTCGGCGAGTCCGTTACGGAGCGGCTTTCTCCTGTGCGGGACAACTGCTGCTCCTCATTGAGACATTCTTTGAATCCACAAATGGAAACGTGTACTGATGGTTTTATTCAGCTCTTAAAATCAAATAAACCTGATATCTATCGATCTGCTTCCTCATTATGAAGCTGAGAAAAGTTTTTGATGGAAGCTCCTCCCACACGCAGCCAGAGCTTCACTTGAACAGACTTTAAGATAAAAGTGAAGCAGCTAGTTTAGCGCAAAGAGGATTTGCATGAATTTGACCCAAATTCAATTTGATGTGAACGGAAAATTGATCTAAATTATGATAGTGTGAGGTGTGTGTGCGCGGGAGCTGGGGGTTGGATTGATCCGCAGTACACACGTGTGCCAGACCGTGGCTTCTGATCCGCACGGACCACAAATTATCCATGATCCGTTACACCCCTAGTCTACAATGAGATTTAAGCTTATTTAAAATGCTCCCCATGAAATCTTCTTGAGAACCAAAGTCAATATTTATAAAAACATGAAACATTCAGGTGAATATTTTGAAGTCACAGGATTAAACTATTGTTTGGTTTCGGTTTTAAAACAGTGGAGATGATGAGTATGTAGTTTTACCATGACCAGGTTCTCCCTATGCTGGTGCTGAGCTCCATGGTGTCCTTTTGTTTAGATTTCAGGAAACTGGGCCATCTCATCTTCAGAGCCGTTCAATGATGGAGAACATCAGCAGCGGTCTGTGAAAGGGAGTCTCGGTCTCACGCATGGATTCATCCCTCACTGTGTTAGAGCCAGGACTGTAAATTTGATGCTCCGGTCACTTTTGGCAGAGTTAAAATAGAGAAATCATTTAAACCCCATTTTCTTGTGTGGTTTTTGTGGTTAAATAATATATAAGCTCCAATTTAAGCCTGACATGGCACTAAGTTACCTTAGAGATGAGCAGAAATAGCTTTCATTAATGAAGTCTAGAGAGCATTGTGGGTAAACAAGTTTCCAGTATCAGCTAATTAGGGAAGTTTTAATGATGCAATAACTTTGTAGTTGCAGTTTATTTGTTGAGTTATGCAATTTTTATGTCACTATCTCTTTCTTTTCTTGTTTTTCAGGAACCTGCTGGACAGAGACACGTTTTCCAAGTCTGATCCAAGTAAGCCGGTGTCTTTTTTTTTGGCTATGATCAGACACATTCACACACATAGCAGCTCCCAGCATGCATCACACAAGCATGCATGTGCACTTGTGGACGTCCAATTAAGCAGAAAAACATTCCACCACATTTCAACACACACACATGTGCAGGCTTGCCTGTGTGACTTTGGAGGCATTTGCATATGTCAGGGGTTGTGTTAGTCGCTTCCCTGCTTCTGATGTGAGACTGGAGAACCGGATCATCTCTACACACGTACATCCACATCACTTCAACACACCCCGCTTGTTTGGCATCAAGGTTTCAATTTTCCTGCTGGTCCAGTGGTTTTTAAAGGCCCAGTAACAAAACCGGCTATTATAAATGTGTGATTTTAAGGGACTATCTGGAGTCGAGCTGTGAAATGCCATGAAATTCTTGTTGTGTTCCTGAACCTCTAGAGTGTTGCATGTTACAAGACACTGATGCTGATGGTGCTGGACTCCATCCTCTGTCTACCTTTCAATGCAGCTCTGTTATTTTCTATATATCACCAGCAGAATACAGAGCCCATGTTTTATTTACAGCTACTTATTAAGCTGTGTTTACACAGGAAAGCTTTCATTGCTGTGGCGTGGATCAGTCAGGCATGGCCATTGAATCGTCTTCTACATAACCTCAGTGATGCTGAGGCGTGACAGATCTCTGAGAATAACGCATCTCTTTGTCACATGTTAGGATTATCCTGCATAAAACAAGACACAAGTCTGTAAATTGGATTTCCCCTCAAACTGCAAAGGCTCTGACTTCAGACTTGACTTCAGCTTACGAACAGTATAATATTACTGTACTTAACCCTTGTGCTATCCTAGACATGTTTACATTAAAAGTTGGGTCATCTGGACCCCACAAGACAGCGCGCTGAACTTTTTTTCAAGGATTTATCTTCACTCATATGGCAGACATTAAATCCTGTCCACCTTTGATATGGTGGATTACACATCAATGCAAGGGTGGGGTCATCTGGACCCCATAAGAGACCACAAGGTTTAAAATATATTTTGTATTTATTTCTAACAATTGGCGAGAGATCCATCAAGAAAAAAACATAAGCAAGTTCCAAAAAATAGTCAAACAGTTAAAAAATCAGGCTGACAGTTTCCTAGTACAGTGGTTTTAAATCTGAAGATTTGATGATCTATTAATCAAAGAATTTTAACATCAAACTTGAAATGAAATGGGGTTTATACAGAACATTACAGTTTCAATTGAGTAAAACTCCAGCTCAAGAGAGCTAATAAAATAAAAAAAACTAATTCTTGAAAATCCTTTAAATGTCATGCTTATTTCTCTTGAGTGACCGGTAGTTTCCCCAGTGGGCCCACCACCTGCAGGGGAGCTCTGAAGGGGCCGGTGCATTGTGGTTTGGGTGGCAGTCGAAGGCGAGTGCCTCGGCGGCCCAAACCCCGGTCATGGAATTTGGCTTTTGGGACATGGAATGTCACCTCTCTGGGAGGGAAGGAGCCTGAGCTGGTGCGAGAGGTTGAGAGATACCGACTAGATATAGTTGGGCTCACCTCTACGCACAGCCTGGGCTCTGAAACTCAGTCCCTCGAGAGAGGCTGGACTCTCTACCACTCTGGAGTTGCCCATGGTGAGAGGCGACGGGCTGGGGTGGGCTTACTTGTGAGCCCCCAGCTCAGCCGCCAAGTGTTGGAGTTTGTACCGGTGGACGAGAGGGTCGTGTCCCTTCGCCTTCGGGTGGGGGACAGGTCTCTGACTGTAGTTTCGGCTTACGGGCCGAACAGCAGTTCGGAGTACCCGGCCTTCTTGGTGTCTCTTGAAGGGGTACTGGAAAGTGCCCCAACAGGGGACTCCGTTGTCCTCCTGGGGGACTTCAATGCCCACGTGGGTAATGACAGTGGCACCTGGAGGGGCGTGATTGGTAGGAATGGCCTCCCTGACCTGAACCCGAGCGGTGTTTTGTTGTTGGACTTCTGTGCACGTCATAGTTTGTCCATAACGAACACCATGTTCGAACACAAAGGTGTCCATCAGTACACCTGGCATCAGGACACCCTAGGTAGGAGATCGATGATCGACTTTGTAGTCGTTTCAGGCGATCTCCGGCCGTGTGTTCTGGACACTCGGGTAAAGAGAGGGGCAGAGCTGTCCACTGATCACTACCTGGTGGTGAGTTGGATTCGCTGGCGGGGGAGGAGGCCGGAAAGACTTGGCAGACCCAAACGTACTGTGAGGGTCTGCTGGGAACGTCTGGCTGAGCCCTCCGTCAGGGAGGTCTTTAACTCCCACATCCGGGAAAACTTCAAGCAGGTACCGAGGGAGGTTGGTGACATGGAGTCCGAGTGGACCATGTTCTCCACCTCTATTGTCTCTGCTGCTTTCCGGAGCTGCGGTCGCAAGGTCTCTGGTGCCTGTCGTGGTGGCAACCCCCGAACCCGGTGGTGGACACCGGAAGTAAGGGTTGCCGTCAAGCTGAAGAAGGAGTCCTATCAGGCCTGGCTGGCTTGTGGGACTCCAGAGGCAGCTGACAGGTACCGGCAGTTTAAGCGAGCTGCGGCCCGGGCTGTGTTGGAGGCAAAAACTCGGTCCTGGGAGGAGTTTGGTGAGGCCATGGAGAAGGACTATCGGTTGGCCTCAAAGAGATTCTGGCAAACCATCCGGCGCCTCAGGAGGGGAAAGCAGTTTTCTGCAGGCACCGTTTTCGGTGCAGGTGGGGATCTGCTGACCTCAACTGGGGACATTGTCGGGCGGTGGAAGGAATACTTTGAGGATCTCCTCAACCCTGCTGACACGCCTTCCGTTGAGGAAGCAGAGGCTGAGGACACTGGGGTGGAACTGTCCATCACCCAAGCTGAGGTCACCGAGGTAGTCAAAGAGCTCCTCGGTGGCAAGGCTCCAGGGGTGGATGAGGTTCGCCCTGAGTACCTCAAGTCTCTGGATGTTGTAGGAGTGTCTTGGCTGACACGTCTCTGCAGCATTGCGTGGCAGACAGGAACCGTACCACTGGACTGGCAGACTGGGGTGGTGGTTCCCCTTTTCAAGAAGGGGGACCGGAGGGTGTGTTCCAACTACCGGGGAATCACACTCCTCAGCCTTCCTGGGAAAGTCTATGCCAGGGTACTGGAGAGGAGAGTCCGTCCGATAGTCGAACCTCAGATTCAAGAACAACAGTGCGGTTTCCGTCCTGGTCGTGGAACAGTGGACCAGCTCTACACCCTCTCCAGGGTGCTGGAGGGTTCGTGGGAGTTCGCTCATCCAGTCCATATGTGTTTTGTGGATTTGGAGAAGGCGTTCGACCGCGTTCCCCGTGGTGTCCTGTGGAGGGTGCTCTGGGAGTATGGGGTCCGGGGAGCCTTACTCAGGGCTGTCCGGTCTCTGTATGACCGGAGCAGGAGCTTGGTTCGCATGGCCGGCAGTAAGTCAGACCTGTTCCCGGTGCATGTTGGACTCCGGCAGGGCTGCCCTTTATCACCGGTTCTGTTCATAGTCTTTATGGACAGAATTTCTAGGCGCAGCCAGGGGCCGGAGGGGGTCTGGTTTGGGGACCACAGGATTTCCTCTCTGCTCTTTGCAGATGATGTTGTTCTGTTGGCTCCATCGAACCGGGATCTCCAGCATGCATTGGAGCGGTTTGCAGCCGAGTGTGAAGCGGCTGGGATGAGGGTCAGCACCGCTAAGTCTGAGGCCATGGTTCTCGACCGGAGAAAGGTAGTTTGCCCTCTCTCGGTGGGTGGAGTGCTCCTGCCTCAGGTGGAGGAGTTTAAATATCTTGGGGTCTTGTTCACGAGTGAGGGAAGATCGGACCGTGAGATCGACAGGCGGATTGGAGCGGCGTCCGCTATTATGCGGTCGCTGTACCGGTCCGTTGTGGTGAAAAGAGAGCTGAGCCAGAAAGCAAAGCTCTCAATTTACCGGTCGATCTTCGTTCCAGTACTCACCTATGGTCATGAACTTTGGGTCGTGACCGAAAGAACGAGATCCCGACTACAAGCGGCTGAAATGAGTTTTCTCCGCAGGGTGGCTGGGCGCTCCCTTAGAGATAGGGTGAGGAGCTCAGTCACCCGGAGAGAGCTCGGAGTAGAGCCGCTTCTCCTCCGCATCGAGAGGAGCCAGTTGAGGTGGCTCGGGCATCTGATCCGGATGCCTCCTGGACGCCTCCCTGGTGAGGTGTTCCGGGCATGTCCCACTGGGCGGAGGCCCCGGGGAAGACCCAGGACACGCTGGAGAGACTATGTTTCTCGGCTTGCCTGGGAACGCCTCGGGGTCCCCCCAGAAGAGCTGGAGGAAGTGGCCGGGGAGAGGGAAGTCTGGGCATCTTTGCTTAGACTGCTGCCCCCGCGACCCGGTCCCGGATGAAGCGGAGGAAGATGGATGGATGGATGGATGGATGACCGGTAGTTGGATGGGACTGCACCCTTTGAGGTACCAAACCTCCCCAGGTTTTCCCAGAGTGTCCAGTTTCTCATGTTCCTTCCTCCTGATCTTGCCATTGCTTGGTATGGGCACATCGAGCACAATGGCTTTCCCCTGTTCTTTAACTACCACAATCTCCAGTTAGCTTTGTTATTACAAACTTTTTTTTTTAATTTGTCCTGTCCAACAGCTGAACAAACAGATCAGAGCTGAATGCCTCTTGAGTTGGACAGAGTTTACTGTTAGATTATGAACCTTCTGATACACAAGATGTATATATGTATAAACCCCTTTTGTATTTGAGGCTAATAGTATTTTTATTGATTATGTTTGTATTCTTTTTTTTTTGTTGGACGGGGTGGAAAAGAAACAGTGAGATGTTAGACATAGGAAGATAAGGCTAAAGAGAGGGGCAAAAGAAAAAAAAACAAAAGTTTAAGGAAGTTAGAAGAGGATTAAAGAACTGTGTATGGGGTGTGTGTGTGTGTGTTGAGGGGGGAAAAATAAAGCAAAAAAAAAATACTGAAAGTTTATCAACATTACTGTAAGGTGTAAATGTTAGTCTATAGGGGCGGGGCTCATCCATCAAATATTACAGATATACCTGTTGGCAGCGGAGATCTTCACATGCGGTGGTTGATAGAATGTAAAAAGAGGGAGAGTGCCCAGTCATCCCCACACCAAGACCCGTACCGAAGCAGCACCAGTAAGTAGCCAGGGCCCCCCATCACCCATGCGGGATAGCAGATAGAGGATTTTCAACCATTGAGCAATCACATCACCACAGTGGCCCCCAATGCCAGAAAGCAGGGGGGTTACCATTACAAACTTAATAAACAGATCAGTGTAAGAATCCAAGAGCAAAATATGTCAGTTTGGCTGGCTGGGTGAAGCACTAGATGACCCTCCTTCCGACCATCCAGAGCCCCAACCCTTCAAGGCTGCATGCATACAAACACAAGAACATAAAACGTTATTTCTGTTATTTTACTAACTATACTATAGGTAAAATACACAAGTTGACGGCCTTTGAAAAAGAGATTTTTAACCCAGTAGGAAGCCTTAATATGACCTCCCTGGTTCCAAGCCCCTCTCTACTTGCTTTCCTCTCAGAAGGAGTCTACCTGTTCACTAGGGCTGTGGATCGATGCTTAGGTGGTGATCCGATTCGATTCATGAATCAAGCTCAGTGATTCTCAAATTGAACCACTAGGGCTGTGGTTCAACGACTATCTGGGTGCTCGAATACTTGCGATCTGCTCCCAAAAATTCGAGTATAAATATTTGGGAAGTCCAAAAAACCCCAAAGTGGTTCGTAGGGCTGTGGATAATGGCTTAGGTGGCGATCCGATTTGATTCATGAATCAAGCTCAACAAGTCACGAGTCGAACTACGATTCTTACTTTTAAATATAATGTTTCTTGCTAGTGTATGTCTATTTACTGGATGGATGAAAATTAAATCACCACCATTTATACCTTTATTTAAAACAGGAGATCAGAATCAACAAAACTGATTAAAAAAAAACACACACACAAAGATTCAGATAGAAAGAAATTTTGTTCTGTAATGTATTTATTTATTTATTTATTTTGTCAATCTTCTGGTTAAGTGCAGCTGTTACATAAACAACATAAAAATAATAAAAATCCCTGCTGGTTGGGATCATTTGACAACAAAACCTGACAATGTTCTCCACATATGTTCAAATTCAAATTCACTTTAATTAATTTTACATTTTATATCAGACAATTTGTTATTGTTGAGGCACAAAATGAACTTTGAGCCTGTTAATATTATAGGATCATTGTTTTTTTAATGTGCTGCCATCGATATTCATTTCCTCCTTTTATCAAAATTTCCTGCACTTTTCTTCAATAATCAACACTTTAGTCACGTGCTCCACGTGTGTACCGCTAGCATAAACACCTGTTGGATCAAAAACGCCGCTAGACGTCTCATTGGACGGTCAGACGCGCGCACGACTCCGCTAGAATCTGGTGTGTTTATCGCGGTTTTTGGACAGATTACTGCTGTTACTGCCCTCACAAACCATGTGATGTTACATTTAAAACAGCGCGCTGTCTGCGTCTACAGTAGAAAAATTCAGACACAGCTGGGACTTTTCGATCTGCCTCCCGCATGTTTTCATCTGTGGAGCAGGTGGAGAGAGCGCACGAGGAGCCCGGCCCCTCCCTACTGTGGAGAAGCAGCGGAGAAAGTGACTCCGTGTTCGCGCTGAACCCGCACCACAAGGTTTTAACCATATAGACAAAAGGTGCACGCACCCCGCCGGCTAAGATTGACAGACAATAAAAAAACATCAGTGGTGCAGACTTTTTCTTTGGTTTTCCACCTTGAAGCGCTGAGCTGGTGGCTCGTTTGAATTCCCGCCCCGCACAGCGGCCTGTACCGCTCGTTCCCATAACCACTATTGCTTGCTGCACATTTTTACTGGCTAATTGGCCGCTTCTCTGTCCGGCCCATAGACCGTCTCAATAGAACGTTGTTCACGTCAATGGTCCGGCCCAGACATGTTGGTAAAGCACACTCTGGTGGAACTATCAGAATTTAAAGCTAAGGCCGGATCTAATCATGGGCAAGCTGGGGCGATGCCCCTCCAAATTTCAGGACTGCCCCCCCAAACGTGATGCGATGCAAACAAGAAAAACAGAGCGCGCTCTGCTCTCTCTGACTCCCATTCAAAGTAGCTGCTTGTACTGATTGGTAGATCCAAGGGAGGGCGTGGCCTCTCGCTTCACAGGTCCTCCTCTCTCACTCTGTCGCTCACCAGTGTTGCCAGATTTGGTGGGTTCCCGCCCAATTGGGCAGTTTTGGTTCTAAATTTGCGGGCGAAATTGGCTTTAGGCGGGTAGGCATATTTTGGGCGGGTTTAGGGTCGGTTCGGCGGTTTTTATTTCCTCATCATAAAAAGTAGCGGACTAAGTTTGGCTGGTTTGCGATCGGACTTCCACTAATGTTCTATGTTCTGAGGCTAAGTGAACGCACCAGGAGGAGACGCTTCATGGTCCTGGGCTCTATCAATGAACCCCGGGTATGCGCTAAATGCGAGGGGGTGCGGAGCGGACAGAGTATGAGAGAAAGACAGAGAGAGACTCTGGACATTGAGGAGAACATGGAGATCTGAGGGGGCTGCACGGTGGCGCAGTGGTTAGTGCTATTGCCTCACAGTAAGAAGGCCCCAGTTCGAATCCCGGCTGGGACCTTTCTGTAATTTTATTATTTTTAAATCAATACACAAATATGTGGGTTACTGTGAGCAGAGAGGACCAAAAGTTCATTTTGGGTTTCATGTTTCTTAAATGACAGCACAACAACATTGTATAAGGTGATGGTGAAGTATTTTCCTCGTGCATGTGTCACAATAAAAAGATTTGGAATATGAGAATGCAAACTTCTTTTTTATAATCAGCAATTTTTAGGCGCTTTTCAAAAATACGTAAATAAAATTCTGCAGTGAAATCCTGAAGGATCTAATTGACACCTGCGCCCCCCCACTCACACACACACACACACCCCCACACACACACCCACACACACACACAGGGTTGGGCGGTTTTTTGCTGCTTCCGGCGGTTTTCTGATGACTTTTGGGCTGGAAAACTGAGACTATCTGGCAACACTGTCGCTTACGCGCACACAGACTCAGCAGCAGAGACATGCGGTTCTCTGCAGCAGAGCTATTTGAAGTTTTCTGCTGTTTGTCGCTGAAATGACTCCATTAACCGTAATTTAAACTCCTTCTTGTCCTCCATCTGTTGCTCTCTTTGTTGTAGTTTGGAGGAAAAAGCGAGAGTTGACAATGTTCAGATTTCTGGTTGCTAAAGCTAGAGCTGTTTGTAGCAGTGAAGCTAACAGTGCCGGAGCATTAGCTGTGTTTGAGATGACTTCTGCCTCGCCTGCATGTCGGTGAGACCAGGCGGCTGCAGGCGAAGAAAGGCGCCTGAGATGAAGGCGGACAGCGGGACTGAATGAGAACAGGAGGTTGGGGTTGTCTTTGACATTCTGTTAAATTTTAATATGCCTCTCCTCCTTAGTATAAACTTTAATATTATATTTTTTATATTTTTTTAACATTTGTCCATGGACAACAGATAAAAAATAGCTGTTCGGTTAATTTAATGTCCATTGTCCCAGAGAAATAAATAAAATTGAAATAAAAGTTAACTTTTAAAGGCAACAATAACATATAACAGATTATTTGAAATCTTGTTCATTTTTACATCAGTAATTTACTACTATGGAACTTATTACTAAAAAACAAACTCATGTCTATAAAGAAAATACATTATGATATTTAAAGAATTATCCTGATGTTGAATAATATTTAGTGTACTGAATAATTTTTTTGATTGATTGATTGTTTATTTAAAACAGGGACAACATATATTGATAAAACATTTAAAAATGCACATATATAAGATTATAGCCTTTCAAGCTAATTTCCATCTTTATTCCCTTTAAAAAAAATTAAAAAATTGATGATCTGTACTAAAAGAATAAATTAAATCAATACAGAAAGGATACAAGACAACAGCAGAAACAGGAACAACAGATGGAGTTGTCAATTAAAAAAAACAGCAAATTCATAAAATGTAAAAGCAACTATTAAGAAAAAAAGTGGAAAAAAGGAAACAATAGGTGAATAGACGATACAGAAAAACAAAAACATAGCATAAAGACAATAAAAACCAAAACAAAAAAAATATTTTTAAGGATTTTGTAAATTAAAATTGAGTCATTGTATTTGACATAATTATCCCAGAGATGTTATAAACTCTAAAAACAGGATTTTTGTTCGAGGGGGACTTGGGAGAATTTTACACTGCAACCACTTAGTATCCCCAAACTGGCCCCCCCTCTGATATTCTGTTTGCACCCCCTACTGGGACTGGCTAGATCCGGCCCTGATTTAAAGGGGTGTTTATGTTAAATTGTAGCTCCAAAACCGACGGTTCTGTCTCTTAAAGGGACGGACGTACACTGCTACAAAGATTCTTTCATGTTCTACCATGAATATTTTTTCTATGACTGGGACTGACCGGCCCATGAATGAAGCGGCCCACCGGGAATCCTCCCGACTCTCCCGATTACCCACTCCGCCCCTGCCACAGTTTTTCTATCCTCCAAGTTCTTCAACGTTTTACATCCTAAGCATTATATATTGGTGCAGAGCCCGTATGAAAAAAGTATTTTTTTTCCGCAGCAGAATCAGCTGATTCACGTTGATTACATCCACCTTCATCAGCGCGAGGCTGCGTTTCTCTGCCTCAGAATAAGCTGGAGTTTGGTTAATTGTGTCAAGTGTTGAAGAGCCAACTCTTTTTACCATAACCAAAAGAAAGTAAACACTGGAGCTAAAGCTTCAGTTTTGAAGCTAATTCATTTTTTCAGAAGTTATGCCTGTGAGCAGAATTTCAGTCTCAGTTTTTGAACATAAAAAAGCTCTCGCTAGTTTTACTTTGAAAACCGTAAACTCACCGTCACAAAGATGTGTTTACTTCCGGTAGCTGTACCGCGGCTCTTTCGGCTTTGTTTTAGTTTTCAAACTTGAAATCTTACATTAATCTGCATTCAGAGCAAAAATACATTGTTCCCAGCTAATATCTTAATAATAATTTACTACACTCTACTACATTTATAAAGATCATGAATCAGCGATCTAGGATGTCGCAAATATTCATACTCGAATTTTCAGGAGCAGATCGCGAGTTCTCGTTTACTCGTTACAGCTCTACTGTTCACATCCCTGCGTGTTGTGACCTGGTTTCCCCTCCACCTCCTCTCCTCTTGTGTTTTCTTACACACAGAGAGAGCGCATAAAATTGTCATTCGAGCAGCAAGTTGGCATGACTGTATAGCGCCTTAGCACATATTTCATTAACTTCACATGGAAACAGACAGCTTTAGTCTAGAAAAACCAACACCTAGAAAATTGCGTGCTTGTGTGAGATTGCACTCGGGGTGACCGCCCACAAACCAACTCTGGTTTTAGCTCTTACCATCAATGATAAACAGATGGTGTCATTTTTTACTCTTTTTGGTTCGCAGTATTTAATCCTGAAAATTGCACTATTTGCTCCTAAGTACCGTGCAGCAAACCCAATGGTGTTTATGGCTGCTGATGTTTGAACCTATAACTGATAAGCTCCCAGAATCAAGGGTTGGACCTTTAAATGTCAGATGGTGGAAAAGGAGGATGAGCATCCCTGCCCGCCCCAACGTTTATGCAAGGAGGCACTTGTGCTGCGTCCATGTCTCTGCTCTGCTGACAGCACTGGCCCCAGTCACACAGCATTAGACCGCCTCGGCAGACATACACACACTCACACACATACACACTCGGGGCCTTCGGCAAACTCACAGACCACCATCACGCTAGCTTATAAAGCTGGACAGCAATCCTGTGTTCTACTCCTGTGCACGTGCGGGCATATACTTGTGCATGTACGTTAGCTGTGCCTCATCAGATAGGACGAGGGCATTAGGCTGACATGAACACTATGAGATCAGGTGTGTGCACCTTGACTTCTGCATACATCTGAGTATGAATGGGATTGACTGTCAATCTCCTTTCCTCATCACTCCAGTTGTGACTTATCAATGCACTGCAGTGCATTCTCTGCAACAGCACATCGCCAATTTGCAGGTGTTGTGCTGCTTTTCCCCGTGCACAATAATGCAAATGTTACATTCCATCCTATGCTTCCTATACCAACTTTAAAGGATGACTTTATTCAGCCAGTTGAGCTGCAGTTCAGTGCACACCACCTGATGCAATCGCATGCTTAATGTTGTCTAGTTTGGCCTCATTTGACCAAGACAGCTCTGATCCTCTGTGGCATGGGCTAACAAAACCTTTGAACCTTTGGTAATGTAACGTTGACTACAGATGAACTTGAGTCTAAATGTGTCCGTTTTTTTCCCACATCCCACAGATGCTTCACAGGAGTGACGATAATGAACATGGCTGTCAAAAAAAATATGGAAAGAGTCTCATTCTGTTAGTGGAGCTTTGGCAGCTCCTTCCTAGAGTGGAAATGGGGCAGGGGGCTTAGGGTTTAAAGCCCGAGCCATTAGTGGTGCCTTAAACATTCATACAGGTGTTAAAAATAACAGCCTGAAACTGCATTTACTTCTGTTTACATAACATGTGTAACACACCTGTTCAAATCCTTAATTTATGTCATAGAAAATCGGATAAGTGTTTCTTTGTTTTTGTGTTAACCGCGTGTGTCTTAAAGGGGCCCTACCATGATTTTCTTAGGCCTTTCAGAGTGAACTCTATCCATGTATATCATCAAATATTATATGTGAACACTAAAAACAAATTATAAAATATTAGTCATTTTTTGTGAGTTTTTTCCTACCCGGAAACCAAATAACTCAATTCCTGAAGCTCCGCCTGCCGCTGTGTGCGGGTGCTGTCCCCTTCATGATGTTGTCCTAGAAAAAAGCTGTGTGTCTGCATTTCTCAGATGGATGCACACACGATATATCTGTCTTTAAAGTAACAAACACCTGTTTTGAGCTGGAATTTATTCAATACAGGGCACACCGGGATGATATAGGGTGTTCTGCATCTAAAATGAAAGTTTTTTTTTTTTTTT
>NC_050517.1:2764917-2773591 GCF_002922805.2 Oryzias melastigma
TACTATACATATACTACACATGTACGCAATTCAACTGTAACAGCAGCTCACACGCTCCATCATACAAACCCATTCAGATAAAGACTTTAATTCTGTCACACAAACTATTAGTGCTAAGGTGAGCTGACACCTGTGCTCAGGTGAGTGTTTATGATGTCCAAATGTGGATGATAATGGAATGTACAAAGGGGGAGAGCACCCCTTAGTAATAAAAAAAGCCGGCCATGACAGAGCCAATTTTTTTGTTTTGGTCTCGATTTAGCCAGACAAAATTAAAAAAAAATGGCTAATGGTGAAGTGAGTCCCTCACTTACTACTTACAATGCATTGCAAAAGTTAAGCAGAGGTCACGTAGAGTACAACTTTAGGATTGATATGACATCAGTTTTCCTGATTTTTGAATTCAGGATTAGTTAGAATTTAAAAGCTAAAAAAAACGATTTTCAAAAGTGTAACTTTAAAATCAAAGTTAATTTCCAATCAGCCACCATGGTTAATACAGTCATGATTAAGTCTCTCATCAGTAAGTGACAGCTTATACATTAAGTCATGAGTACAGTCACTATTAATTATTGTTGTGCGTGGAGATGATTAGCGTCTTCTTAGATTCCGTTGTGGAATCAGTTTAGTGAGGAAATGACATAAGAAACTGGATCACCAAATGAAGGGGCTCGTCTGATCTGTTGTCACTGGCAAGACTGAGACAGACTTTCAAAAACATTGTATTAAAAATCCTCCAGAATCAACTTCTCTTTTGAGTTTTCCCAAAAATACAGTAAGACACAGAAAACCGCGTAAGACAGAACAAACAAAACAGATGTCTGAGAAGCCAAAATCCAGGTCAGAGCACTCAGGCTCACAAGGCAGGTGAGGAAGAAAAATGGACAGAATCCAGACAGGGTTGAACTTTAACATGCACCAGAAGAGAGCCTTATGCAAGCAGGGCAGCAGGAAAATAGACATACCGGGTTACCCAGGTGCCGCGGTGTGGAGCAGACAGGCAGGAAAAGCCAGATCACAACTCCCAACCAGTACTGCCAAAATTTGAACTTTAGTGAGCCTACAGATACACTTACCTCCACTTATTGATTCTAGAAGATGCAAGACAGTTATGTTTTGTATATGTATTTATTCTGTACTTCAATTCTTTAGGGTAAGATAACTGTCAAAATGAAATGTGTGCATATAGACAAAGCAAAAAATATGAATACAAAATGTAGTTTTATGCTTAACATGTCTGTTGTAAGTACAACTTGTCTTTGTTTTAAATACAAGTTTTCCTTGTCGTATATACTAAATTTTCCCTGTTATGTCAAAAATACATCCCAGCGTTTTTTTAACAAGTTTAGCTTGTCACTATAGATTTGTTAAAAGAAATAATAGATAATAATTACAATTCTCTGGAAGCATTTTGTTGTTGCTATGTGACAACAGCTGATTATGTAAACAATGCACTCACAGACAGTTTACAGGCCTATGCCATGCTTTTCTTAAGCCTTTCAGAGTGAAATATCCATATTTATGATCATATATTACCTTTGGAACACTAAAGAACACATTATTTATGAAATATTTGTTATTTTCTCTTTTCCTACCCAAAAGTAAGACGATTTAATCTGAGGCTTCGCCTTTTGCTCCTTGTGGGTGCTGTCCATTTCATGACGTCATCCTACAGTTGTCCTCTGTCTGCATTTCTCCCACGAAAACAAACTCTTTCAAAGATGAATGCACATACCATATATCTGCCTTTAGTTATCCCGGCCATCTTTACACTGGTTCACAAACACTCAGCGTCTGCACGACTGTACCGACCCAAGGGGTGTGTGTCTGTGTCTTAAGTATCTGAAGGAACACTTGTTAGACCTGGAATTTATTGGAGACCAAATAGAACTGGAAGAGTTACGGCGGGTCACCAACCCTGGTCCTCGAGGGCTGCCACCCTACTTGTTTACCAGCTAACCCTGGTTAGCTGGACTGAATCTGCCCAGTTTCTGACTGACTGATCATATATGATCCAGGTGAGCAGCAATTACTGAAGCAGGGATAGCTGCAAAACAAGCAGGGCGGCAGCCCTTTGTCACACTCTGGTCCAGAGTGTGACCGGCAGGTCCAAGGCAAAGGCAACAGACATACACTTTGTGTCTATGAAAAATACTTTTGTGTTTATTTAACAGCAGGCAACAGCCTCACTGAAGCCAACATTAGACACACACCTCAAACACAGTGAACATGGCAATTTATAATACATGGTCCCTCCCCTGGACCAGGTTGTTCCACTTTGGGCTTAATGACTGACTTTTGGTCAGGCACTACAAAAGCCTGCCAAAAGCAGAGCTCGGGTCCTTTGACCAGGAAATACAACTGAAAGGTAAGCACACATAAGTCAGCAACAGAAAAAAAACAACATAATACAATTTAACATAATACATCCAAACAAAACACCCAAAATAATAAAGGAATTGAAACCTGTGTGCATGTGTGTTTGTAGTGTTATCAGGGATCTTGCTTAGATGTTTTGCAGTAGAGTGTGTGCACCCACCCAACTGGCATTAGCTTGGTCCCTAAATGTATGTTGTGCATGTGTGAGTTCCTGTGTGGAGTTTCAGATAGGTGAAACTGCCACACCTTGAAGAACAGAATTGGTGACCCCTGAAATACAGCACTCATTCATTTATTCATTCATTTTCCTGACCGCTTCGTCCCTGCCGGGGTCGCGGGGGTGCCGGAGCCTAACCTGGTTGCTGATGGGCGAAGGCAGGGCACACCCTGGACAGGTCGCAATCTGTCACAGGGCCTCAATCACACACACATCCACTCTCACATTCACACCTAGGGGCAATTTAGAGTCACCAATTAACCTATGAAGCATGTTTTTGGACGGTGGGAAGAAGCCGGAGTCCCCGGTGAAAACCCAAGCATGCACGGGGAGAACATACAAACTCCACACAGAAAGGTCCCAAATCCCCCAGCCGGGATTTGAACCGGGGCCTTCTCGCTATGAGGCAAGAGCGCTAACCACTGCGCCACCGTGCAGCGGAAATACGGTACTGTGCATTTAAAATGAAAGTGAAGATAAAAGGAAAGTGTTAGCTCCGTGAAGAAAGTGGATGTGTGCATTAGTCTGGGGGCGGTGCTGGCATCCCGGACTCTTCCTGGAAGAGGCTGTTCTTACTTTCTCACATCACAATGTGAGAATCCACTCGTTTTTGTGGGTTGGGAGGGGCTGGTGCTCAGCGCACAGGTTTTGAGAAGATTACTCAAATGTGTAAAGAAATCAAAATACAGCTTTGGGGTTCTGTATGGTGAGAAATGAACATTATAATACACTTGAATACACTTGCATGGTATAGGCCTTACAAAACCCAGAATTAGTGGAAGATGGTTAAAAAAAAGCTAATACAGCAGGCGTGCCACTATATTTATTTGGCGCAAGCAGTCCATGCCCGTCAAAAATATTAAAAAATAACTAGATATATAGCATTACCTGCTGCGATAATGCTACTGTGAAAGCTGTAAGCTGAATGTAGCTGCTGAAGATGCTGAAATTGATAGCTAAAAGCGTTGAAGCTGATAGCAGGCTAAAATATTAGCCAAACTCCAAAATAGCCTAAAAAAAACTGAAAATTTTGCCAAAACAACTAGCATGTAGCTGACAATTTAGCTAGACTCAAAATTAGCCTAAAAAAAACGTTGTAAATTTCAAAATAGTCCAAAATGCTAAATGCCAAATAAGCTCAAAAGCCCCATTAGATGCCAAAACAGCAAAAACAGCAATGATATAAAATATTAGATGACTCACAAATTTGTTTAAAATAACACTTATGTTTAAAGCATACCATGGAAAAAACCTTCAACACACTTAAAACGCATGTGGACTGCTTTTGGAAGACTGCAAATGTTTGAGTGCGTGTGTCTGAAATGGTGTGTGCTGAGGTCGTCATGGCAACGAGCACACAGAGGGAGACGCACGGCTGCGTCCTTCTTTACAATAGGAAAATACAGCCCTGCACTTTTCACGAATAAAAGCTTGTATCTTTTAAATCATTTTCCTCCAAGTAAAAGTAAAAACACTGTCAGAATCCAGACTAGACATCGGTCTACCTCTAGTGTAATTCTCATGTTTTTGTGCCCAGATATACAGAAGTGCCTGCATGTTAGAAATGAACATCCTCCAAAAATCTTCTCTGCCAGAAATACATCGCGCTTAATGGGAGAAATTATCAGCTTTTGCTGATAATTGGGCTGGGCTGCTGTGGGAATACTTGACCGCTGCGCGTGTTTCTTGCTCGCCCCGTCAGCAGTCTTATTTGAGCCCGCCCACTATTGCAGGAAAGGCTGAAGGATTGTCTAGAACAGTGTTTTTCAACCTTTTTTGAGCCAAGGTACACTTTTCCCATGAAAAAAAAATCCCGCGGCACACTATCATCCAAAAGGTAAAAAAATTGCTCTGTATTGATGTACAGTCCCTCCACAATCTAGTGTACATTTTTTTATATTAGTGGGAAGCATCATTAATCAATTTGCTCAAGTTAAACGTATATCTCGTCAAAAAGTCTACATTTATTATCATTAATGAATGATTAAAAAAATACTTCTAAATAATCAGTTTTTATGAATGTTTTTTTTTCTCTTTTTTTAAATACTTCCAAAACTATCAGACAAAGTAAAAAAAATGTTCTTTTCTTGTTTCCCTCCTCATGAGAATTCTGGATCAAAATTAAATTCTTTTGCATTCGTTTTCCTAAAACAGCGGCTCTTTCTGCTACCAAATGGCGTTTTAGGTTGTTGTTTGCTTTGTTTGATTCATTATAAACTATTATATACGATTATGCACAAAATCCATGATGTAAATATGTTTTTATTCATATAAAGTGTAAATTATGTATATGCTGTTATTTATCCCTTCCAGATAGAATGTACAAAATTAATGATAAAAGAACTATTAACTATTCAGTTTTTAACTCTACGCATTTTAAGCTTTGTTCTTTTTAAACACATTTGAAGTGAACAACACAAACCTCTACAACTACAACCCAAATACAAATTAAATTGTGCAAAAACCACTAAATCCAGACTTTTATCCACATTGACATTAAGAAAGACAAAAGAGTTTCAGCTTTGATGATGTAATCTGCTTTCTTCTCTCAGTGATGATCTGGTCTGTTATAGAGAAGATTCTCTCAGTTCTCAGGTGTCTGGACAGGTTGATTGTGGAGCCATAAATATATACAGAATATATATAGAATTATTTCCTGCAGACTCTGTTCCTTCATACTATCAAGAAAAGTCAAATGATTCCAGTTTTTTCTTCTTTTCTAATGCCTCTCATTTTCTTTACATTTTGTGTTGATGTTTTCTCTCTATCTCTCTCCCTATTTGGCTCTTGCTCTGCTGAACGTGCCCCTACCCCTCCACCCAGCGCTCAGCGCAGGCACTTAACTCAATGCATCATGGGGGCTGTAGTGCATAAACTCACGCAGATGCCGTCATACTGTCGTTTCTAAGCTTCATTCTTTTGTTCACTTTTTAAACTGTCTGACGTTGGATCCCGCTGGAAGCTACACCGCTAAACACGAGCTTTAGTTATTTTTGTTGGAACTGAGAGACTTTATGATCCGAATCAGAACAAGGAAGTGAGGACGTTAACCACTACTGATTGGTCAGATTGATGACATGTGATCAAGCCTCCAACAATGATTGGTGAAGACAGCTGAATGGGGAGGGACTTTTCTAAAAGCTGAGTTTGAGGCTAGTTTTGCGGCTGGATTGCGGTAACATCATCCTGATTAGTCCATCCATCCATTTTCTTGATCGCTTCTTCCCTTCCGGGGTCGCGGGGGGTGCCGGAGCCTATCCCGGCTACTGAAGGGCGAAGGCGGGGTACACCCTGGACAGGTCGCCAGTCTGTCGCAGGGCATCCTGATTAGTCATTTATAGAATCAAAGAAAAATGTATTTTACCATCTTGCATATTCCAAACTATCCAGTGTTAAATCAGGGCCGTTTGGATGAACACAGAGCTGATACCACAGTGATGGTAAATGTTTTAGATATGTGAAAATGGATAATTTCCCGCGGCACACCAGACCATCTCTCACGGCACACTAGTGTCCCGCGGCACACTGGTTGAAAAACACTGGTCTAGAACTTCAAGTACTGAACAGGATAGAAGTGATTGACATGTCCAGACAAATAGACCTTCAATGAAACTATAAGCACCAAAATGAGGAAGCTTCTTTCAGTTTATCTTACCCCATACAATTAATTTTTACCCATTTCTTAGATGTTGTTTTATTTTAAAGTCTTGATTGAGGCATGTGTAGTTTATCAAAGTGATATATGTCTCCCACCTGTGATTGATAGGGGGGTCTGTTTCAGTTGATTTACTTTCTATGGGTAAACTGTTTTCAGGGTTTGAAGCCTGATCCCAGCATGACATGAAGTCTCTGTAAATGGTTCAGTTGTCTACATTTATTTTTTTAAATGGATCATTCTAAATTAACATGTGATCCCCTGGTGTTCCTATAAATATTTGTAAGGATATCAGGGATGACAATGTGCCTCCAGCGTGTGACTAAAAAGTAATGGCTTACAAAGTGTAAGTACAAAAATGTCATTTTATTTCCACTTTATTGGTCCAGTCCACAGCATTTGAGAACTCAGTATGAACACTCATTTGTGCTATTTGCACATAGCTCCCGCCCCCTGTGAAATACCATCGCGCTGTAAGGCAAACTTCTATTGACATTTAGTGAAGAAGTTTCTATTTTCTGTAAAGGTCTAGGTGAAATGTCTTCTCTCAGCTGACCATTGAAAACTGCTTCCTCTGTCCTAAACGCTCTTTCATTAATCTGCCCCTGATTTTCTCTCCCCTCCTACAGTTTGTGTCCTCTACACTCAAGGAATTGCCAACAGGGAGTGGAGAGAGGTGAGTGGAGATGGAACTTGTATCTGCTCTTTTATCATTTGTTTAATATCAGTTCTGTTCCATAGAAAATTATCTTTGTTTTTAACCCTTGAACACTGGAGCTCCAGTGTTAATATTCCTTGATTCATGTCACTTTTCTCCTTCAGAATCTGCTGGATTTACCTTGTTAGCGGTTGAAAAGTTACAGTTCATTAAAGATTTTGTGTTTAAGCGTAACTGCCTCAGGTGTTAAAGGGTTAAGAACCTTTTCAGTTTGCGCTCTTTGACTTTACCTCCACAAATACATTGTGTGGTTGTTTCTATTGATTGCATTCTGCAAACACCAAAAGCTTATTTTCTGTGGAGAGTCAATATCATGCAAGTTTAAACCACTCAGACTGAACAACTGCTGTCTTTCACCAAAGTAAAAAGCCACCTAACACTCGAAAAGCCTTTTGAAACCAATTCACTAGTGAGTTTGTCTGTTCAAGCAAAATCCCTGGAATTCTAACAGGAAAAGAAACGCTGCACATGAGAGCATCTGCAGCTGTCACAGCTGCTTCATCTGATGAAGGATACGGTCTTTCTTAACTTCATACCCAATAGAACAAGTCTTTTAGGCTCCAAATAATAAACTTGATATTACTATCTAGTCAGACGCCACAAACTTTCCTGCTGGAGTTTTTCATGGTGCTGTCACAGATCAACAGCTTTTTTTAATCACACAAATGTTACATTTGGAAAAATAATAGACTGGTTCTGGTTTCTAAATGTATTCCTTGAGTGAAAAGAATTAATGAACCTTGGAGTATATTGTTGGGCATTTCGCCAGCCTCCACTGCCTGTAAATAAACATGCGGTCAGGCCTGACAGAAGCAATATCCACGTTCTTTCCTTCCTTTTACTGTAAAAAATAAAGATGGGATTTAGTGCATGTTTCTCTGATTGAATTAGAAAAAAAAATCCTTGATTTAAACTTGATTTTTCTATTTGAGGGTTAATATCTGGTTCATTTAAATCAGGGTTCTCAAACTCGATTGACCTTGGGGCCACTGAAGGCAGAGTCTGGCTGAGGCTGGGCTGTATGGGCTTCCATTTGGGCCAAAAATGTGTTTTTGCGTCCACTGTCTATAGTCGCGTTTCCATTAACTCTCAAATCTCGCTAATTTGAATTTCGATAATAAATTCTCCTAATGGAAACACCACAATTTCGGAAAAACTCGCATTTTTTGAAAAAAAGTTTTTGGGCTTAGAGGAGGTGGTATTTGGGGATTTTTGAAACAGACATTTTTTGCAAAACTGGAATGGAAACACTTTTCGAAAGAGATGCCCCTCTTTGTATGAAGTGTCTGTCCTGAGCGCAGCACAGCAGGCGGCAGGAGAGATCCAACAGCTTCACAGCTCTTTATAAGTTGAGTGTCATACGGAATCGTGCAGCTCCTCCATAATAAAATCACCAAGATTTCCTCACGGCTTCATCTGCAGCTACACTTCTGCAGCTTGGAGCCTGAAGATGCTGAACTCCCGTTTGAGGAAAAGCGCGAGTGCAGGGACAGAAACTTAAATTGATCTCGTCGTGTTTTAAACAGAAAAAAGTCCAGCAGCTTACTTGCTGGAATGGTTATTTATTTTAAAAACCGCTGAACAGGTTTCTCACCTGAGACTGTCAATATACTCTGGGAGGCACATACTCTGAGCCCAGTCTCAGTAAAATGCGTACATATGCCACGATTTGGGAAATACCGTGTATAATATACGCCAAAACCAG
>NC_050517.1:2780666-2790584 GCF_002922805.2 Oryzias melastigma
GCTGAAGACAGGCTTAGATGGAGGAAACTGATTCACTGTGGCGACCCCTGAAGGGAAAAGCCGAAAGGAAAAGAAGAAGAAGAAGAAGATTTTTGTTGGACCTATAATGTTAGGTTGGGGTTGTGAAGGGCTGTAAGCTAGTGGGAGAGAGTGTTAAGCAAGATTTGATGGAAAATGAGTGTAGGCTTACCTGCACAACACTAAACAACACAGGTTTTTAGGTTTAGTCTAAAAACACCATCATCATACCAAATACAAGAGCACTGTGAAAACTTTTACAATAGATTAGACAATGATTGGAGTGGGACTTTGAATTAAGTTTTGAATTCCATGAATTTATTGTTTTTTTAAATTACGTTTTCAAAAATGTAAATCCAACTGAGAGCTTTCTTTTTAGGATCAAACTTATCTGCAACATGTGTTTAAGCTTCCATCATTTTTGCTCTTTGTTGTAGTTATCATCAACATCGGAAAGTATTTCATTTTGCATAATAACATCAGTGAAAAAAATAATTGTAATAATAAAATATTCATAAAAATTTATTTCAAAAGAATCTATATACAAAAAGCAAAATACACTAAAGATAAGTGAAGAAATACATTTGTATTGCCCGCATTGAATGTAGAGTGGATGCATACTTCATCATGGTGATTGGCCACTGCACACAGCCTCCAATAGGATAACTCCAAACTTTTGTTCAAGTGTCATATATAAAGCTCTTTGATAAGGTACTTTGATACTATTATGGTAACAACAAATGACATAATTGAATTCAGGAAAGAATTTTAATCCAGTTTCACAAACTATTTCTATTTAGTTCAGAGCAGCCCACAGTGTTTGATATGTCACCACTATAAAGGTTTTCAGGAAAAAAATCATTTTAAAAAATATTTTTCTGACCATGGATCAGAATAATCTGAAGGGTTTATGAAACCCTTTTATGATAAAGCTCAGGAATGCACCTTTAAAAACATATTCTTGGAATTCAAGTACAAGGCAAAAGAAAAAAACATTTTTTCTAGTGATTTTAAGGGAACATAAGCTACATTTTATAAATGTTTTAAAATATTAGGTAGGATTTGGCGACTCTCACTGGGTTTTGGTTTGAAAGAAATTGGACCAAGTGACCCTTTTGGTGTTAAAGGCTGCAGAGCCCTGGCTTACACCTGGTTCACACTGGATGTGGAAGCTTAACAAGCTACTTTTCTTCTTCAGAATCAACTGGAATTACATTGATCGTGTTAATTGTTATGAGATGAAGGTAAATCACTGGAGCTCTAGTGTTGAAGGGTTAAAAACAGGAGAAACCCTAAGAAAACATATCCACAAGACCACATAGAAACAAAAACAAAGTTTCTTCTTACAGGGCTGTGGAATTGCTTCATATGCAGTCTCTAATGTCATGCTATCTTTCTGATTTGTTTACCAGTTTGGAAGGACAGAAGTCATAGACAACACTCTCAACCCTGACTTTGTTCGCAAATTCATCCTGGACTATTTCTTCGAGGAGAGGCAGAATCTACGCTTTGACCTGTGAGTTTCAAACAAACTTTTGAGCCTTTACCTGCCGTTTGATGCATTCATGTGAGTGTTATTGTGGGAATTGTAGGCTTTTCCAGCCGGAGGTGAAAGTGCTGCTTTGTGTTGAGCAACGTTGAGTTTGGACTAAAATATTCATGTTTTGCGCAGAGGGAAATGAACTTTTTTTCTCTCTTTTGAGTGAAAAAAGGACATAAGCTTTCTTGACATTTTTTCAAACCAAATGCATTTGCATTTAATGATTTGTCTTTCATTTAATACTTTAGGAGGAAGATCATAAAATCTGTTTCAATGGGTGATTTTAAACTGGCTTATTTTACAATTTACAGATTAAAAATGGTGTCTTATGAAATCTTAATTGTAACATCATCATCACAGAGACACTGTGCCAGCATCTGTTCTCTTCCTCTCATTTTGACTTCCATTCCATTTTGCTGTGCAGTGCAGAGAAAGTCCATAAAAGTAACGCGGTTCTTTGTTTTAGCAGTGGATTCTGAAAAAGTCTCCGTCTAAATCCTTTTAGACCAAAGTGCAGCATTTGACACAGTTGATCATACAATTTTAATTGCGTGCCTCCAGCACTGAGTGAGTATCTGCGGGTCAGCATAGACTTCCCCAGAGCTCATCACTCAGCTGGAACCTGCTGTGTGGAAACAGGTAATTTCCTCAGCTTCCATAAGACAGATCAGCTCAAAACTGTCTCCTCTGTGGACTTTTTTTCCAAAAAAAAACTATGCAGGCTCATTTTCTGTTTTTGATGTCTGTACCAGACACAAACTTCCATTACAGCTGTTTTACCATATATCTTGATTTTGCAAGGTTAGAATTTCTATTTTTATGTCTGCTGTCACACAGTTGATTTACAGTGTGAATGCGTTGGAAGCATTCCTTCTTGTACTTTTGGTATTTGTACATTTTATGGTTATTAAGATTTTACGCAATTGATGCAATTTCTCAGCTCCGTTGAAAAGGATTACGACATTTTTCAGATGTATGCAATTTATGCAATTAAAAACTTTCAACATGTTCAGGACATTAATGCTTTTACTTTTCCCTTCCGAGATTCCCACATCAATTATGTACATTTTACGCAGTAATTGAAACTTTACACCCATTTTTTTCACATATTTCTTCAAATATTAGCGCACTTTCTGCAAATTATGGAAGTAGTATCAAAACATTCAGCATGTTTAGGACATTAATGCTAATGAGGTTTTCAAGCTAATTTTGACTTTCGCTAATATTTCAGCACAATGCTAAGGTTTTTGACTAATGCAACATCTATTAAGGGTATTTTGGGCATTCATGAGTTTAGCTAATATTTCAGCACCATGCTAATGTTTTTGGCTAATTTGGCATCTATTGAGGTTTTTTATGCTGCTATGGAGTTAAGCTAGTATTTCAGCAACGTGCTAGCTTTTTGGCTTATTTGACATCCACTAAGGTTTTTCGGGCTAATTCTGAGTTAAGCAAACATTTTAGTAACATGTCAGCGTTTTTGGCTAAGGTGGCATCTACTGAGGTTTTTTGGAATAATTTGGAATTAAGCTAATATTTTAGGAAGGTTGTGATTTCTTAATGAAATTCTTCAAATTATTTTTTCAAATTATACAAGTTTTGTTTCAAAACGTTTATCACATTCATGACTTAATTCATCGATCAAAATAAATGCCTTTAGCATCTTCAGCAACCACTTTTAACAAAAAGCATTCACACTAGCCCCCTTACAGTCACCAGACCACTTTATTAGGTCCACCTTGCTGGTATCAGATTTTCTGTATTGTCTTTGAGTGCATGATTGTTTCTGTCCGTCTTGCTGCGTGTTATGTTTAGAGTTTTATGTTCTGCAGAGCAGGAACCTGCTGAAAACCAGTTTAAAACTGAGTCAGGCCCGATTGTTTTAATCCTTTCCTGTTTAATAAATCATTGAAATGAAATGAAATTGGGTTGCATTCCCTTTTGCCTTCAGAACTGCTTCATCTTAGTGGCATCGATCCAACAAGATACAGGAACCATTCCTTAGAGAGTTTGCTCTATATTACCATGACAGTATCACTCAGTTGCTGCAGATTTGTCAGCTGAACATCCATGATGCTGATCTCCTGTTCCACCACATCCTAAAGGATCTATTGGGTTTTGGTGACTGTGGAGGTCATTAGTCATCATTCTGATCCTACCATCTAAATGTAGCAGCAGAAATGGAGATTCATCAGACCAGACAACGTGTTTCCGTCTTCTATTGTCCAGTTCTGGTGAGTCTGTGTGAATTGTAACCATCTGAGTTACTGTTTTCTTTCTATCTGCTGGAACCAGTCTGACTATTCTCCTCTGACCTCTGGTATCAACAAGACATTTCCACCCACAGAACTGCTGCTCTCTGGATATTTTCTCTTTTTCTGACCATTCTCTGTAGATGGTTGTGGGTGAAAACCCCAGTAGATCATTAGTTTCTGAAATCCTCAGACCAGCTCGTCTGACACCAACAACCATACCACGATCAAAGTCACTTCAATCACTTTTCTTCTCCGTTCTGATGCTGGTGTGAGCTGCAGCAGATCCTATTGACCATGTCTACATACCTAAATGCATTGAGTGGCTGCCATGTGATTTGCTGATTAGAAATTTACCGTAACACACAATTGGACAAGTGTGGCTAATAAAGTGGCTGTAAGTGTACATCAAGAGCTTGTTTCATTATTTAGGCTCTCGCTTTGATGTAAATTGAGAACCCAGATGTTAGGATCCTCTCTTAATATGAAAGTACAACTTCATGAAACTGAATTCCTGCAGAGTGGTTGAATTTGACTGTGACAAACTGAGCTGGTTCACCTACTAAAGCTTTCGTATGTGCACGTTTGGGGCTTTAAAAGTCTGCTCTCCCTCTTGAAAACTCAAGCTGGCTCGCAGAGCCGCTGCTTTGTTGCTCATGAAATATGGATTTGCTCCTTTGTTGGTTTAATTGTGGGCTTGTCATAGGGCCACATGCTGCTCACAAGCAGCAGGAGGTCACAATGAAGGTCAAGGAGAGAAGCCAGCTGTCTAATTCTCTGTCAGTGCATGCAGGCAGAGCTTTGTATGAGTCTACAGTGTGACAGGAGTAGAGGGCATTATTTGTACCTGTAAAGGCGTGTTCTTGAACATGTTTGCACATAAACATTTGCATTGCAGATGTGGTGTTTATGGGGGATGTGGACTATTCTTTGCTGAATTTGAGAGCATAAAAAACTGCTATGAGATTTTTCAAGCAGCATTGTTGCAGGTTAAAATTTGATGCAAGATGCTCAGAAGCCACGGAAGAATGTGTGATGGTATTCTGTTGTGTGTGTGTCCTGGATGACTTCCTGCAGGGCGTCCAGTGAGTGGGAGAGCATCAGGCCCTGTTACTGTCTTACAGGCTGATGGCTCTGTGATCACTCGTAGCTACAGTGCGACACACACACAAACACAGATTTCCTGCCCTCAAAACAAGAAAACGTCCAATTTACACACACTTGCCTATACACAGACACACATTTACACTTTCTGTCTCAGACATTCTTTTGCACTCACGCTGCGTCCTGTCATGCGTGTGGCCAACATGCATGCGCGTCCCTGCAGACACGTGCACTTCTCAGACTTCTTATCTCTGGACCACTGCTCACTCCTCTGTTGTCCTCAGACTCTGTCCTGAGGTCTGCTAGTCCCTTTTACTTCTGCACCTCCTCATTACCCCCACCTCTCTTATCGCAGCAGAAGGCTTGACGTCGCTGCAGGACATCAATACAGCCAGACAGCACCAAACTCCCCACAAACCCTCTGTGCTAAAGCTCAACCATCCCACACTCTATACACAAAAGCCACAGACACACTTTGTATCCTCTGCTGTTATCCGTGGCTGGAAATCCAGTTAGCTCGTATCTCACTGCTGGTCATGCACAATTCTGTTTTTGCTTTCCTTTTGTGGTTTGACTTGACTGGCCCACATATATTTTTGCTTTTTCACATAGCTTATTATAGTTTTTCCTCAAACATGTAATAATAAACAGTTTGAAATTTGAGGTAGAACTCATTAAAGTCAGTGAAGGAAAGGAATTTAATTTACAGAAAACATTTCAGTTCAAAGTGCTTTTGAAAGCAGGCGACGAGCTTTTAAATACCGAAGACACTGATAAATGAAAGTTTTTATAAAGAGGTATTGAAAAAAACTTTCTAAGTGGCACAAAAGTTTTGTCTAAATCCCAGCACACTACAGAGGAGAGAAGAGCTGAGGTATGTGTCCGTAGTCTTCTCAGGTGAAGGAGACTTTGGGCCTCTGTATGTGTAGACCAGGGTAGTCCAAAGTCAGGCCTCGAGGGCCGGCCTCCTGCTGGTTTTCTTGAAACTCTGCCGTATCTGCTGCTGATTACCTGGATCAGGTGTGTTCGGACAATAAGGAGCTTCAATGGCAGTTTGGTTGGAAAACAGGGTAGGACACCGGCCCTCGCGGACTGACTTTGGACACCCCTGCTGGAGACCCTTTCCAGTGATGTTGTTTGCACATCATTGTCTACCATCGTTGAAGTCAAGCGCTCAATTTTTTAAAATCTGAGACTTTGGTAAGATATAAAATGAAAAAATAACCACCAAATCTCATGGGGGTACATGTGCGTTGCTGTTAGTTGTCACAACAGAATAACTCCAATTCAAGCGTCTCATTTTACCCATTTATAGACAAAACGATGGCTTACCACAGTCAAAGGAGAAGGGTGGCCGCCCACAGATGCCAGCAGACTCCATAGTAAACATTTTGTGTCAGGTAGGCATATGGTTACATATTTCTTTTTTTGCAACTTTTTATTTTTAGTTATCATCACAAATGATATACAAAGAGGACAAAACATATATCATAAATTAAAAAAAAAAAAAAACAGAAAAAACAGAAAAAAAAAACCAAAATAAACAAAGGGGCTTTACCCATAGTACACATCGTCATCTCTCCATAGGTACAACATCAAAAAAGGCAAACAAACACACCCAGACAGAAAAAAAAAAAAAAATAGGAATAATAATAATGATAAAGTATATAAGGACATAAATTAAGAAAAGTAAATTAAATTTGGAGTTTATATATTTAAATGTTGTTTCAATTTACCCTTTGGCATTCATATTCAGCTGTATCTTTCAAAAATATTTGTACATTTGAGTACATATTATAAAATCAAACAACCTGTGGTTTAGACATTTAAATAATCTTTTACTCTGTTCCATTTCTCATTAAATATGTCTGTTTTCATTTGGAGGGAGGCAGTCATTTTCTCCATCACATATGCTTGCCTTACCTTATTTTTCCAGTTATCTATTGTTGGTGGTTTAACATTTTTCCAGTTAAGAGTTATCATTTTTCCTAGCAATTACTAGTAATATATATAGGATTTGTCTTTGTTCTTTATTAAATTTAGTGTTGGTAACTGGCCCAGTAGAAACAACAGTGTGTTTGTTGGAATTTCTTCTCTGAATATTTTTTCTATTTCCTCTTTAACCATTATCCAGTAGTTTCTGATTTTAGGGCAATCCCAAAATATATGTGTTTGATCTCCTGTTTTGCCACATTGTCTCCAGCATTGTGCTAATGAAGATTGTTTTGTGAACTTAGAGATAACCATTGGTGTATAAAAATATCTAATTTTACATTTCCAGTCGAACTCTCTCCATCGTTGGCTGTTAAGACTTTTGTGGCAGTTTTCAAACATTTGGTCCCATGAATCGTTTTCAATTGTATGGTTGGACTCTAATTCCCATTTTTCTTTTATTGCGTAAGTATTATGTGTTGTACATGATGACAGTCTCTTGTATATCTGGGAGGTAAGATTTTGCACTGGAGTCTGTTTTTCTAATATAACTATTATGAGTTCTTCTATGCAATTTTTTTTTTTTTTTATTCTCTCCCTTTCTTTGTGGTTTGTAATATAGTTTCTGATTTGCAAATATCTGTAAAAGTCTTTTTTGGTGAGATCATGTTGTTCCTGCAACTGGGAGAAAGATTTAAAGTGTTCTCCCTCAAATAACTGATTTAAAATAACGAGGCCTTTCTCTGCCCATCTTTTGAAGCCCATATCCCCTAATGATGGTGGAAATTCCACGTTTTCTGCTATGGACATGGCTCGGGAGAATGATCCATGATCCTTCATTTTATTTTTTATTTCTGACCAGATTTTTAGGGTATGTTTTATCCATTCATTGTCTATCTTCCATATATTAATTTGTCTTTTATTTATAAATGGGAGCATTGATAATTGTATATTTTTAACTTCTCCTTGTTCTATTTTATTCCATTGGGCTTCTTTATCTCCGGTTACCCATGTTACCATTGCCCCTATCTGAGTAGCCCAGTAATACATTTTTAAATTTGGTAGGGCCAGGCCTCCCTTATTTTTAGCCAAGTACAGTGTTGCAAGTTTGATTCTTGTTTTTTTATGTTGCCATATAAATTTATTTATTGTTTTGTCTAAAGAGTTGAAAAAGGAAGATGGAACTTTTATGGGGAGTGATTGAAATAGAAATAAAAGGCGTGGTAGGATATTCATTCTAATTGTTTCCACTCTGCCAAAGAGAGAGAGGGGGAGAATTTCCCATCTGTTAAGATCATTTTTTATTTCTTCAAATAATTTATCATAGTTCATTTTAAAAAGATTTGTTGTTACATGTGTAAGTGTAACTCCCAAATACCTAAATCCTTCTTTGGACCAATGAAAGGATGTTATTTCATTAAGTTCTTGTGGCCATGTTCCTGATATCATCATTGCTTCTGATTTGTTTTGATTTATTTTGTATCCTGAAATATCTCCAAACTCTTTTAAACATGACATAAGTCTTGGTATAGAGGAGATTGGATTTTTTATAAATAATAAGATATCGTCAGCAAAAAGGGAGATTTTATGAACAAAACTCATGCCATCTTCAATCCCTTCTATTTCATCGTCTTGTCGTATAGCTTCAGCTAATGGTTCAATACTTAAAACAAATAAAAAAGGTGAAAGAGAATCGCCTTGTCTAACTCCTCTTTCTATACTGAAAAAATCAGAATAATATCCATTTACTTTTACTTTTGATTTTGAATTTGCATACAAATATTTTATCCATTGAATGAATGTTTTGCCCAGTCCCATCTCAATTAGTGCCCTTTCAAGAAATATCCAGTCAATACGATCAAAAGCTTTTTCAGCGTCTAAGCTGAGAAGCATGTTTACATATTTCTTACGTGAGAAGAGACAGCAGATGTTGGTTCTGATCTGTGCCAGAGCCTGCAGGTCTTTATATTGTCAACACACAGGAAACTGATCAAAGGCAGAAAGTAAAGTGGACGTGACAAAGGACAAAGATCCCACAATTCCCACAATTCGATTCCCAAAATGGCGATGAGGGTGTTCATGCAGGCGCTCTGACATCATGTACAAGGTGTCTATACAGAATCTGTACTGTGAATCTAGTCAAGTTTGTGGTTAAAGTGAATCCCAAAGAGCTCAAACCTCATTCACCTCAATTTTTGTGTCTTGGATGTTTACCAGTATGATTAGCTGAGCCGTCCTCCAAAAGTACGGAAGACGAAAACGGCGTACCTACTTTTTAAAAAAATCTTTTTCTCGTTATAACGTTCTCTCATGATAAGAGAATAATAAAGAAGGAAGAATGAAGTGTCCCCCTCTCCCTTTTCCGCACGGAGACGCTGAGACTTCACCTGATTCAAGTCTCTTTATTTTGTTGTTAACAAAAACAGCAGAAGAACACTTCACAAAAGTTGTTTTTTTAAAATGTATTTTCTATTTATTAGTGGATCTGCGATCTATGCTCCTCAAATGCCTTCATTCCATCTCATACTCCATCCGTCCATTTATTTCCTACAAACAAACGACTTGATTGACAGATCACAGGGCCGACGAGTGTCTGTTCATGATGCGTTTACTGAGCTCCTGACATCAGCAAACCCAAACAGCTACTCGGCCAACTCAGTCCACTACTATGCTTTTGTCATTTTATACAAAACAAAGCAGTTTTTCAGAAAAAATGTTGACAATATAAAATCAATAAATCATTTATGGATCAGTTCTGGTGTTTGACGTTTTCTCTGATGAACCGCTTTGTTTTGCTGCTGACATCCGGGTTTAGTGAACGCACCATGCAGAAACGCTCGGTCAATCAACCTGTTTGTTAGGGGTTTGGGTAAAACACAGGTGGGGCAACCACGGAAACTGTGGACAAACCTATTTGAGCCCCACATTTAAATCATATGGGGCACACTTGGCCTTGCTGGCTGGGTTATGGTTAACCACAAAATGAAGTGACTTATATCAGGTAAAGTCTCAGGGCAGGAAAACGAGAAAACGAATTTCGTGTTCTCGTTATAGCAAGATGGTGCATCTATT
>NC_050517.1:2790616-2802663 GCF_002922805.2 Oryzias melastigma
GCAGGCCGTTTTCAGCTTTTGTTCAAACATCAACCAACATCTGCTTTATTTTCCTGGTTTAGGACAGCAAGCTTTTTTTTTTCCACACGCATTGACTGACTGGTATTCCATGTCATCTGTACTTATCTACAACACAGCCAACAAGACTGAAAATTTCTGGAGATGAAAGCTGCAAGTGTTGTAGGTGAAGTCTGAAGTGTACAGGGTGAAGAGGAATAGTGAGAGCATGATGCCCTCAGGAGCACCTGTCCAACAAACCAGCTCCGACACACGACTTCTAAGGCTCCTGTGCTGTGGTCTGCCTGTGAGGTAGTCTGTGGTTCATGCAGTGAGTTGTCCATCTATCCCTGCAGGAAGTCGCATTGAATTGTATTGAATGCAATTGAAAAGCAACAACAAACATAGATATGAGTAGAGAGTCCCTGTTGTTCCTGGAGTCTCTCAGTGCAACAGCTGGATGACAGCAGCATTCACCTGGATGTTAACCTGTGGGTCCAAGGCCAGACTCAACCGCTGAGTAGAGGGGCTTCAGGATGAGCTTCTCAGGGGCAGGTCAAGACTACACATCTGCAGTGGTTTGGAGATTTTAGGAGGACATTTTCCACAGCACAGGAAGCAAATCTGGCCAAGGCTCAGGTGGAAAGTGTGAGTGACCCCCTTCAGGGAGTCGGGTCAGCACAGGTACTTTGTAGTCTCGGGTCTGATTCCATCAGGTCCAGCTGCCTTCCTGTTCTTGAGTTCACTAAAAGAGCCTGCCAGTGCCTAAGTTTTGTCATGTTCTGTTTTCCCTGTCAGTCCCACCATGTTCAGGTTAATCATCCACAATTGTCCAAAGCCATTTTCATTTAGTTAATCAACCTCAGTGTATTTAAGTGTCTGGTTTTCAGTTCTCATTGTCAGGTCATCTGGTCTGTTCTCCTGGCTTTGTTATGTTTGAGTTTGTGTAGTAAATGTTTGTGTTTTTGCCACAAGTCTTGTCTCCTGCCTTTGGGTCCTCCACCACCATCACTGACAGAGCCCTTCAGTCTAGTTTCTCATACTGAGCAAAACCCAGCGAGAGCCAAAGTCCCACCTCACCATTAAAAAAAATCAACTGTTTATGTTTTTGTGAAGATCGAGCCATCCATTTATGAAGTAAATATACAATAATTTAATCATAACAATTCTATATTTCTATTATACTTTTGGCATTCTACCATCATGTTGCTCAGATATCTAAAATGTTTGCATTTTGGAGAAATGGTAAAGCTCAGTTTTTTCTAGATTTGATGTCAGCAGAAGTAAAAAGAAAAACAGACATATTTTACTGGTGTAAGACCACCTCAGATTATAAATCTACAAACAGCCCTCTGGAAAGCCTCAAAAACATGGAGACTGTAGAGATTTTTAAGAAGAAGGTCATGACCCACCTTTTTAACATGACATTTAGATCGTCTTATCTGGTAATTTATTACAAAAAACTATTTTAATGTATTTAATTTATTTTCATTTATCTACTTTCACTTTTAACTTCATGTTATATATTTATTTTTAGACTTTCCTTTTATTATGATTTTAGTCCCCGTGTATCCTGAGGCGATCTTTGGTTCCAGGGTCTACCGGGTTGGTCAGTGGTTGTTGCCACGGTGCTCTGGGGTCCAGCTTCACAGTGGAGTAGTACCTGCTGCTATGTAGTGTGGCGGGAGGGGGGTTCTGTGGCTGAGCTGCTCCTTGTATAAGATATTCCAGTAAGTTGGGACTTACATGGGACTTTTGTGTACCTATTGGGTACTTACATGGTATTTGCTGTGTATTTGTGTGGTACTATTTGGTTGATGGTCCTATTTGGTTCATACTTATATGGTACCTACTGGGTATTTAGCTTGCATGTTGTGTTAATGTGTTTTTGCAGTACTTACCACGTATAAGAACAAGGTAAGTACAGTGTGTTGCTTTCACTTAAAGTAGCCTACATTATTGTTGGTATATCAAACAGAAATTAAAGTAAAATTATTTTTATGATTGAGAACTTAAATCACCAACGTTTCAGGATTCCATATTTCATTTTTTAGGGGTAGAAGTCAGAAACTGAGGACACATTCTAACTTTACTGAAGTCATTTATTGGCAACACTTTGAAAAACAAGGAGTTGGGCTCAGCCAAAGCGTCAATATGTGACAGGAAGGGGCCCCTACTTATGTATCCTTACAGTGTCTTGCAAAAGTATTGATACCTCTTGAACTTTTCCACTTTTTGTCACATTATGACCACAAACATACATAAATATATTTTATTTAAGTTTTATGTGGAAGACCAACACAATGTGGCACACGTTGTGAAGTGGAAAGAACATTTTACAAGAGTTCAATTTTTTTTCTTTAAATAAAAACTGAAAAGTGCAGCCCCCTTTTCTCTGAGAGCGTCCTATTGCCTTCAGAAGTTGTTGGATGATTGGTGACCGATCAAATGTTGAATTAATGACTAAACAGAGTCCAGCTGTGTGTAATTTAATCTCAGTACAAATACAGATGTTTTGTGACAGTCTGTGATTTGTCAAGAAAATATTGGGGAGAAAACAGCATCATGAAGACCAAGAAACACCAGACATGTCAGGGAAAAAGTTGTAGAGAAATTCAAAGCATGGTTAGGCTATAAAGAGATCTCCCAAGCTTTGAACATCTCACAAACCACTGTTCAGTCCATCATCCAAAATTGAAAAGAGTATGGGACAACTGCAAACCTTCCTAGACACCTAAACTAACAGGCTGAACAAGGGGAGCACCGATCGGAGATGCAGCCAGAAGGCCCATGCTGAGTCTGGATGAACTGTAGAGATCTACAGCTCAGCTGGGGGAATCTGTCCATAGGACAACGATCAGTCATGCGCTGCACACATTTGGACTTTATGAAAGAGTGGCAAGAACAAAGCCATTGTTAAAAGAAAGCCACGAGAAGTCCAGTTTCACAAAAAAATCCAATAAAATATATTTATGTTTGTGGTCATAATGGGACAAAAAGTGGAAAAGTTACTTTTGCAAGACATGTTTATGATGAGTTGGGAGTGAGACTGTTGGAGGGTCATATATTGATATATGGATTATTAAACTGCCTGGATGCTAGTGGAAGCTGGGTTCACTTAAAAACAAAGCTTACGCTGCACTTCAACATGAATGTGTTTCACAGAGCTACAACATGGGAAATTGACGTAGAACTGACTGAAATATTGAAATGAATGCAGTCAGTATATTCTTACCCTCCCGTTCTGTTTTTGTGCCCTAAGTTCCTTCACAGTAAATGTAGATCATGAATGACGTGAGTTCCACACTCCTCAGGCTCCAGTTACTTTCATTTGAGCTTTATGAGTTCTTACTAATTGCAATAGAAGGAGGCAGAGGATTATCTTGACAGAGCATTTGTCAGGTGCACTGTCAATTTAAAGTTTAAACGCCAACTTCAGGAGGGGAGTGTTAGTCTTTTTTCGTTTTTATGCTCATTAAGTCACAATTTCTTTTTGACCTTGTGCTTTGAGAAACAACTTCCTCTTAGACATGGACTGTCAACAATTCTCTCTAACAGGGAATTTTCTTCAGGTTCTTCTGGTTGTTTTGTTGTTTAAATTCATTCATCATCAACAACAATAGAAAATGATGCACAAAATGAATCACTAATTTAAAAATGTGCTTTAATTTATGAATGATCATTATATGGAGATGCTTTGATTTATTACCTCCACATAAAATGTTAAACGAATAATGATAAAATATATTTTAAAACAAAGGAAGATTTGACTTAATACATTTTTTGCTTTTGTTATTGAACCTGTCTCTCTCTCTCTCTCTTTAGTGTGTTGTCCCTGAGCAGCTGCAGGTGTTATTGCCCCTCCCCTTTCTGCTCCGCACAAACTATCAATGGAACCATTGACTGTAAATCATTTACAGTTAGTGAGACAAACTCATATTGACAGATCATGTGCAGCTCTGAGAGAAAAGTAAAGTAAGAGAGGAGTAAAGAATGTCGGCTACATATGACGGGGTCTCATGTTGCAAAGGGGCGGGTCTCTGCTGCTCACCTGCAGCTCCAGGAGTCCAACACTAAGATGAGAAGTGTCCTTGCAGCATCTCAGTCTCATTGGATTTTGAATGTAAGCACTGTGGTTGCAGCATTTGGGGCGTGCCTGCACTTTGACTGGCTTTTATCACTGCATCAGCGTGCGTGTATGTGCAGGTTACTCTTTTTTTGTTTTGTTTTTTTAATCTCCATTTCATTTCATATAACCGAGAGAAAAGTCGGAGCTTACGGAACCTAAGAAACAAAGTAATGAGGGTTTCTGTAGTCCAGCGCTGTAATTTATTACCAAACTTTGAACTGTAACTCAATCATTCCTCTATTGCTGACAAAAGTAATTAAATCACAGTCATTTGTTCGTCTGTAATCTGTTACCCCAACACTGCTACGGAGCAGTTTAAAGACATGAATGAACTTATGAAGCTTGTTTTTGGACTGTGGGGGAAAACCACGCATAAAACACACACTCCACACAGAAAGGTCCCAGACTGGATTTGAATTAGGGGCTTCCTGCTAGCGCAAACCACTACACCACCGTGTGTTTCACTCATTTTGAACCAAAAAAGCCATTGTCTGGATACAACAACACACGTAGTAGCTCTGATGATCAAATTATTGGAGATGTTGATGCCAGATCTGTAAGGTGACTTGCACCAGTTGGTAAAAGGGTTTATGAGGTCTTTATAAGGCTGTTAGTAAACCAAGCCTAAGTGTCAGAGGACTGTTGTCAGTTGTTTGCCTGCCTCTCTGGCCCCGTTTGTTTGTGTACCAATCATTAGTCATCAGCGCTCTGTCGAGAAGGCGCTGTCGCTCCCCCAGCAAGACAGGCAGCACAGGACCAGGAGAAATCCTGCCTGGCTCAGTGCCGAGGCAGAGTGATGTCATCTACATAAACACAAACCCCACCGCATGCAGCTAATGTGCACTCACAACGTGCCGAGAGACATGCACTCCAGCAGACGTGTGTGTGGGGGGGTGTGGGTGTGTGTGGCTAAACATGTGCAGCCAAATCCTCATACATACGCGAGGAAGATGCTTTTTTATTTTTTATCTTTGACTTGCTCCCTCTGCTCCTCTTTTCCTCATAATTAAATAAAAGTAAATGAATCATTCATGAACATTTGGGAGTGACAGAGGCAGGGGGCGCATAGAACATGAGGCGCACCTGTGCATTTAGCTGGCAGCTCCTTGCATAACAGCAGTGTCTTCTTGCTCTTATGGATTTGCATTAGTAGCTGCGCTGTAGTGGAGGTCTCTGGTCCATCCTGCTTGACACACAGCATTGCCCACTTTTTTCAGTTGGAGCTTATCGTACATGGCGTGCTGTCGGTAGAAAAAAACGCTCAGGCTATCCCATTTACACACTCTGCTGCACACTGCCTCACACACATGGGTGCACACCTGACACTCCAAAGCTACTGTGTTGTAGGAAGTAAATAAAGCTGGATAAATTGCTCTCTGGAGAGAAAAGTAGATTATATGATCAGCGCAGCGTAGCTGCTACTTATGGTTTTGGATGAATGGTTTTACCTGCCAGTTGTGGGGAAATATTGCAGCTGCAGAAGCAGCATTGCTGAATCTTTGTACTCCAGTGTGCGTGCAGTGTTGTGTCAGGCTGGCAGCATGCATTACATACACCAAATGGATTTGTGGTCAATTACTGTAAAAGTGTGAATTTTATCCTCTCAGCAGTTACATCCCATGACCAAAAGGAGCCGTGTAAAAAATGAGGAGCATCTCACATTGTGAATGAGTCACTGTCTGTCCGGTTTCAAGCTTTCTTTGCTTTAAGAAAGCATGAAGTCAGAAGGAAGTCCTGAGCACGTGCAGCTCACACCTTAGACAGCCAAAGGCTGCAACAACCACCAGGATGACACATGCATTCATTCAGAAACCAACATTTTTATTCAATCTTTTTCACACCACTGTTAATATTAAGGGCTCATGGAAAATACTTCAGGCTCAGAAGTGATTCTTTTTCTTTTGGATGTACCAGCAAATGTTCCAGGAATGTAATGCCAAATTGGGAGAGTGCTTCTTCAGTGTAGCAGTCACAAATGGTTTGTACAAACCTTTCATAGATGAAAAGCAGAGTGAATTATTCAGATATTGTCTTACAGTGCTTAAACTTTTGCTGTTTAGCATTGGCTTTATTTAGAAACTCTATAAAGGCCTGCATAATGAACAGTAGAAGACTTCATTCGTGATCTAATTTTCATGAGTGCTCTATTCTAAAGATAGGATTGTGTTGTTTCCAAATTAACTCAGTAGTTGTAGTCATGTAGAGTCATATAACTCGGGCAAGTTGCTTTTGTAAACTGTAAAACGTCTCGGTAAACAGCAGTCTGTACTTGCACCAACAGGGCTCGGGTTTGATTCCTGGCTCGGTCGTTTCTGTGTGGGGTTTGTTCCTCTCGTGCATCCGGGGATTGTTTTACAGGAGCCCTGCATCTAAAGTAACAAAGTCCTATTTGAGCTGGAATTTATTAATGCCATGACACAAATGGAAGATATACGGTATTCTGCATCTAAAATGAAAGTTTTTTGCTGATCACTTCTAGCTCTGTAGAGAAATTGAGTGTTGGACTGGATGTGGAGCTATCAGAGCAGACTCTTCCTGAAAGGGGCGGTCTCACTCTGTGAGGACTGTCGCTGCATTTTCGGTATGCGGAAGCAAATCGGTTGCACCTCTCACCCCGCATGCGCGAACCCCATGTCACTTCTGCTCTTCACCCACTATACCACAGAGTCATTTCCAAACATTGTAACTACTTCATCACAAGAATCTATGTTTTTCTCAACAACCGAGAGCTTCTCCTGACTGGATTACAGTTAGCCAGCGAGTTACCGTTAATAACGTGTTTGGATCACAGGATAAAATAAAGTGTCTTGAAGTGGCGCTGTATCCTCTTAGCTTAGGGAGTGAACTGCCGTCATGTAAAACTGCAGAAGAAGAAAACATTTGTAGTCTGTTTGTAGTCACTGCAAGATAGTAAGGTCCTGATCCTGAACGTGTCTTTTTCATCTCGTTTTTTCAACGATAAGTGAATGTTTTCACTATGATAAACATTTTAAGTGCTATATTAACATCCTATGAGGTTATTATTGTTGTTACTGTCCGAAGACCGGAAAATCCTTTAGCGGAAGTGACGTTTGGTTAGCGCATGTGGGAGAGCGGTGCAACCGATTTGCTTCTGCATACCGAAAATGCAGCGACAAGGACCTGTTCGTTTTCGTGGGTATGGGAGGGGCTGTTGTTAAGAGTTCAGGTTTTTAGAGGATTACTCAGAAATGTGTGAATAATCCAAATACCGCTTTGGGGTAGTGAGGAATAAACAGTAAAATACACTTAAAAGTTCAGACACTAGAATTTTCTGGGTCTGGCCCCTTAAAAGAGCTATTTGGGTTTATGACCGACACAAAATCCAGTGTAGTCACAAAGCCTCAGTTCACCATTTAGAAAAATAATTGTTCCTTTTTTCTTTCAGTATACTCTTTACCTTACAGTATACCTTATTGTACTTTATGTTTAGTCCTGTTTCTTTAATAGAGCTGTCTATCTTTTTGTTGTAAGGTTCAGTTATTTAATCAGCTTTCTCTGAGTCGCTGTCACAAACGGACAGACGGCTGGTTCCACCTGCAGCAGGTTGATTAGTTCAGACAGGAACTAAAAATCCACAAAGCTAAACCAGGTTCAGACAGGCAGAGGTCAATCACGAGCATGGGGTCAACCAAGAAGAGACTAGAGATGTCAGAGTCCAGGTGAGGTTCAGGGCAGGCAGCAGGTAATCAGAGAATAAACAGGGTCAGAAACAGAAGATCAGGTCCAGAATGAAACGCTCAGTAATACAAGCAGCGTGGCACAAACAATACTTCACATTGACTCAGGCTCTGTGTGCTGCTTTAGAAGCAGCTGGGTGGTTGTCAGATTGGAGTCAGGAGAGTTATGGTACATTCACAATGAGTTGACATTGCCTTGACACTTTGACGCCCCGGCGACAAACCAATCGCTGAGGAACTTCATACGTTGACAACAGTGGAAAGCATGAATGATATAGAGCGTGTAGCTTGGGTTTATATGTTTTTGAGAGCTCTACAGAGACAATCTGTGTCTGGGTTCACCAGATCCCTCTCTTCCGAGTCTCTCTCGGTGTGGTGTGGAGTGGAGTGCTGGTATACTGCAGTGGAGCTGCATCTGACGGCTGTTTTAAACACTACCTCTGTCAGTCTGTGGCCCAGTTTGAGCTTAGACTTGAGAGGGAAGAAATACAAATTAAACTGAGGTATCTTTTTAATGATCATCTTGATGAAAGGTACTGGTGTCCCGGTACGACGGCAGCTCCGCCCTCCTGTGCGACAGCTATCACTTGCTCTTCCGGACCCTGTGCAGCAGCTCTTGCTATGCTGTCCACCGGGCGGCTGGCTACCACAGTGGGCTCTTTTGTTCAAGCTCCACGGGCTCTGTGTCAGGCTGGTGACCCGTCCAGGGAGTATCCCGCCTTCACTCAATAGACAGTCTTCAGTAAATCCACGCCCCAAGTGGGTAAATAACCGCCACCGAAATCGTGCTGTGGCAGATTGCGTCTTTACATTGACTTAACATTGAAACTTGACACCTCTGAATGCACCATTAGAGACCAGAGAGGGAGACAGAGCTCTGACTCCTGACAGGAACATTTTCTTAGACATACAGCCCTCTGTTTCTCTGTTTGGTGTCTTTTTTATTTTCAAAAAACATTTTGTAATATGTATTGTTTTTTCATGGATTAAACTTGCTAAATCTGAAGAGTTTTTTGTACTTTTTTTTGCCAAAAGTAAACAAAAGTATTAGTTTTGCATATTACACCATACGCCCCTCATTTATGTGAGAAGTATGACACTTTAGATGTTATTTTCTACTCCTGTGGGTGTTACAAAGAAAATAATGTTTATTTTCAGAGAGGATTATCAAAACCAATGCACAACAAAAGGAATCTGTAATGTTTGGAAATGACTTGGACAACACTGATCTAACTGGAAAAGTGGTCCAATCTTCTGCATATTAACAAGTCCACACTAGGACTCGGTCAAAGTCCCCCCCCCTCCCCCCATTCAGATGAACTGAAGACCAATTGAAACGTAGCCTCTTCTGGCTGCGCTGTGGCCTTCAGGGTCCGCCCCAGGAATCATTCGGAAGCTATCCTTGATGCCCAACCAACCTCAGCTGGTTGGTAAGGAGAGGAGCAGCAGCTCCACGCTGCATCCTCTCGGATGGCTGAACTCCTCACCCTGCCCTCGAGGGCCAGCCCAGTCACCCTTTGGAAGAAGCTCATTTCCACTGCTCATATTTGCAATCTTCATTTTACGGTCACTGCACTAATTAACTGGTAAAATGACAGCTTCATCTTTTAGGTCAGCTTGTTCTTCGCCACAACCAGCCGGCCCAACGTTTTTGGCACATCAGAATCTGTACCAGTTTTTACATAATCCTGACCAAAAACCCATGGATACTTTAGTGCATCTTTGTGGTTTCAGAGGTAGCCCTCTGCTATCATCCCAGAGTTGGTTGATCAGAAGTGAGTGACAAAAACCTGGTTTAGAATAATTAATCCATTTATTAAAAAGTTATTAAGAAGTTGGATCAAAGTTGTATATAACAATGCTGACCCACTAACAAGCAGTAAAATCAGACTATGTGGCAGCAGGGGCGTTCGTTGTCTGCAGACACAAAAGAGTAAACCAGACCCTGCCCCGTGTTAGCAGAGGAGGAGTGTGCTCCACCCTTTAGCTTCATATGATCATGGAGATTGGTTGTGTTATGTGTGTTCATCTGGATGTGGTGTCTAATCAATGATGTTAGCGTGTGTCTCCTCCGGCTCCTGTCATGTGGCTGAATGAGGTCATCCTGCTGGTCTATAGAAAAATACCTAGACTAGACGTGTCCTTCAAAAGTCATAACAAGACACTTGTTTTCCTGAGAGTTTACTTCATCACTTGAATCACCTAAAACATTAAATGTACGTAAAAACTATTAAATATGCTTTGCATAAACAATATGTATAATTATAATGCTAGGTTCACACTGGACGCAGAAGCGTAGAGTTCACGCCGCATCCGCTCTCTCCTGAAACAGGCACTTCTGCTAGAGCTTTTTTCTGTTTTTGCCATCATGGGTAAGTTAATAACCTAAAAATATGACCCCATGTTTCTGCTAAGAAGAAGCAAGTAGTTAGTAGACCTACACTTCTTTAATTATCTGTTGTTGAGACTCACAGAGAGAAGTGTGTGTGGGGGTGTGTGTGTCTGGTTTTGTGTGTGTGTGTTGTGATTGTATGTTTATTCATCTCTACAGTCTGTTTAGATACAAAAACATGATCCCATTTGTCAATCGCTGTTTTATCTTGATATATTGGTTATATTTTGAAAATAAACAGATTTTCTCATGTATCTTGATGTAACTTCCTGTCAGAATTGACGCGGATCACTCACGGCCCACGCACAAAATATACCAGACAACAAAAGGATTCGCTGCACGACACGAGCCTTCCACGGAGAACTGTGGCGCTCCACGCCTGGTGTGAACCACACCATAGGTTAACAAGGGCGCCGAATGGAATCGGCCTCCGCTCCAGTGTGAAGCAGGCGTAAGAAATAAGAGTCCCCATGCTTCCCATCCAGATGTGGGCTGTCTTTCCAGCCAAGTCTTTGGTTGTAGGTTCATGTAGGGATACCTCTTCATATTGGGTCTGGATCCCTGCTCGTGTAAAATGGTTGTATTGTTATCAGAAGATTCGGTGACTGTGACTGGAGAAACGGACAAAGATCTACCTGCATTTTTAATGATTCCTGCTACTGAGTTCATAACAGGGTGGTCTTGTGGCTTGTTTGCTCTTTGCCCATAAACAAACGTAAAACGTTTGGACGTCTGCTGATTATCTTTCGATCTACTTTCAATCTGTGTGAAGTGTGTTGATGTTGAATATTGTAAAAGGCTTTTACTATTCTTTTTTCAGGGTTCAAAATCGTCATGACCCCACCCATTTTCTGCCCTGAAATTCCAGAAACTAATTTAACAACAAACTCTGATGAAAAGGGTGTTTTTAACACATTCTTGTGGCGTTTTTCTGATGATGGGGGACACATACAAAGAAAATTAAACTTAGGATTGCATTTCTGAGTATGTTTTATTCAAATTGCTGTGTATCATAAAAATAAATGCAGAAATGGATCATATTCCTAATGTAGAAAATATGCTCCCTGCTCCACTCCATTCTGATCATCCACTTTCAGACAAATAGATCCAGGAACGTCTTTGTTTTCTTCGTCTGAGCTGGAAGCTGGATCTAAACTGTCTGGCTGGATAGAAATGATGTTGCTACCATTTTTTGATGTACAGATAATGTTAGCTAGGGGTTGTTAGGGGCTGGAGGTTGTTTAGGTGAGGATTTAAACAGATGAATGATGGGAACTTAGGGTGGGCTTACTCTGCACCAACAGTCCTGCACACAAGTCAGAGGTGAATTGTCATGAACTCCTGCTGCGCTGCAGAAGCTATGTACCAGAAGCTATGTCCTAAGACTTCTTTGATTTTGCCCAAAAATGGCAATAATCATACTTTAAAAAAATAACTGTGAAGGCTTTTACAATAGATCAAAAGATGATCAGAGTGGGACTAAAAAACATAGGAAAGAGTACTGAGGTTTTTGCCTGACAGTTGTCAAAGAAAATGTTGTTCCTACTATACTGCTCACAAAAATTAAAGGAGCACTTTAAAGAAACACATTAGATACATCAGATCTCAATATGAAGTTGGATATCTATACAAATAAGGACAGGGCAGTGTCTCGGGAACAAAAGGATGCCAAGTCTTTTAATGGAAATAAAGGTTTTCAGCCTTACAGAGGCTCAATTGTGTAGACACCATAAGATCAGAGTGGAATGAAGATGTGGCAGGCTAGTCCATTTTTTCCAAAACTTAATTTCTGCAACTCAAAATGCTTTTCAGTATCTTGTGTGGCCCCCAC
>NC_050517.1:2806371-2818287 GCF_002922805.2 Oryzias melastigma
TGGTGATGAGGTGAGTGGACGCAGCTGTGGAGGATCCGCAGCCAAACGGAGAGGGGAGGGGGAGGAGACTGACAGAGGCACCATGACAATTTGGTTCCAAAGAGTTAAAAATAAATTAACGTTCTAAATGTACATTTCGTGTGTGATTTCATATTATGATTATTTGAAGATAAGTGGCTGACATATACTGTAACAAAAAAACAAAAAAATTAAAAATCAATGGCGATCAATCGCCATTAATTTTTTCCAGATTTGCGAATATTTAACTTATTATTTTTCATCGGTTCCCTGGCCTAATATATATTTATATATATATATATATAAAAACAAAAGTTCAATTAGTTTTTTTCTTGATAGTATTCTAGAATATTGAAATGGTTTAGTGATACACATCCACACATTCAGCTAACATTTTGGAGCCATCCTTTACACTGTCTGGTAGCAGAAGGCTCAGTAGCCCTCTGCTCCAGTTCTGTCTCCTCCCGGTTCCACCTCAACACCCATGCTCATTCTCCCTGCCAACTGCTGGCGGATTTCTTTTTCTCAGCCTCAATTCCCAGCCCGCCTGCAGGCTTCCAGTGTGAGTGCTGGGCAGTGTGAGCGCAGGAACCCACTGTAAGCACCAGGGCTGACGGCGCTTGGATGCACGCTGTCATCACTAGATGTGTTGTGCTGAAGATGAGGCATGCGCTGACAGATCCATTGTCCAGGCAGCGTCTACCTCAGCTGTGTGATTATAAATAACAGGGAAAGAGCAAAGGGTTGGGGAAGCATGCCAGAACTGCGTTATTGTTTGCAGCCTGAAAGGCAACCTTTGAGGATCCCTGCCTCTCTCCATCACAGCAGATGTTTCCCTGCAGCAGATGGTTCACATACCTTTGTTCTGCTGTATAGCTGGAAGTTAACAAGTACAGAGATGAGACATATGGCAGAGAAAATATCAAAGATTCACCTAATGTTGATTTAACAGACAGTCAACTACATATTTCAGAAAAAATAGTCTTAATTTGATCTTATCTTCAAAAAATCAAATGTACAAATTGTATTCTTAAATTGACATTTAGATGTCAAACTAATTGATGACTTAAACAATATTGGCTTATAGCAATTAGATGCACTGTACTATTGACAGTTACTTGCGATATATTTGATATAAATCTTGGAACCTAATGACCATGAAAACTGCAACAGTCTCAGAAATGTGGACTAGAGGTTTATAGATCCTGTGTTTTCTATTTTGTTTCTACTCAAAGTCTAAGTGCTTCAGATTGAATTATTGTTGTGCAGTTGGGCCATAGTTTACTGCTGAGAATCGTTCAACTCAGCTTGACCAAAATGTTTAGCTGAATGTAAGAAACAAAGGTTTAGCACAACACCTGACGCAGGAGAGAATGAGTGAAGGCTAAACCGCTTAGACGTCACTGACATCACTGGCTATAATTCTAGAAGGACCGAAAGGATGGAAAAAAAACAAAAAATGTGAAAATACTTTTTAAGGACTTGTGTTGATTTCTGTGTCATTTTATAGTGTTGACTATCTGCCCACTGTGTTAATATATATACAGTATTTTTGCAACATTTCAAGTGTGATATTTGTGTAAATCAAGCTCCCATTCTCCATTTCTGTGCTTGATGTAATCCAGGAGGTAATAAATGTTGCAGTTCCACCACAAACCACTAGAGGCAGGCTTCTAAAAGCAGGAATATCTCAGTAGCTGCATTTATCTGTGCAAAATGCCCATGATCGGATCAAAGATCAGAGTAGAATAGAACTGTGTACATGTCCCTGACAAACGTTATCTGGTTATGACAAACGTTTACATATGTTTCAATGGAATAAATCATTTGGACATGCGCAAAAAGTTCCTGTGTAGACTGAGCGAGATGATCTTCTAAGTGTGCTTTTATCATTATTATGAAGTGACTGTTCACACATTTTTTTATACAGTCCTTTATTCTTGGCCACACAGACCCAGAGGAAGGGTTAGGATTAGGTTAATATGTACCAACAAAAACTTTTAGCTTTGTTGGACGTGCTTAAAATCTGTGCAGGCGATGCAGCAACGTGACTCTCGGTGTGACATAATAACGTGTGAATACCATCAGCCTTTATTTATCTGGACACGATAGGAAACAAGAATTCACCTGTTGATTGCTCGGTTTCTCATGTGAGCAGCCTGTTGAGCTGTGACGCTGTTGAACCTCTCGTGGCGCCCGCTGAGCTCAGGACAGGAACTTCCTACCAAGAAGCACATTTAATCTGAAAAAAGTGTTTCCACTGCAGTTTTGCCAAAAATTTCGGTTTCGATACTCCACTTCCTCCAATTGCAAATATGTTTTTTGTGAAAAATGTGAGTTTTTTTTTTTTCGAAATTGTGGTGTTTCCATGAAGAGAATTTATTATCCAAAATTTCAGAGGTAATGGAAAACACAGCTTATGAGACATACAGTTAATGCTCCCACGTAGTGATAAAGCTGAAAAAGTTGGACAGTAGCTCCTCCCACAGTATAAGTTTATGAACTTACCTTTGGAATAGCGTCCAGCACCACCTAATTACATGTAGTGTGAACGCAGCATTAGACCTCTTCTTGTGAAATTGAGACTCTTGTGGTCCACCTGCAGTGAACAAAACCACCTGAAGTCCTTTCCACTTCTGACCTCAAGCTGCCATTACAGGAGTTACTAGAAGTCACACGTAGGATTTTACTGTTTGCCTGTTTTTCAATTTAGCTAAAAGCCAACTCCAAACAGATCTCCATGTTTGTGTTCCCCTGTGGTGTGCACACTTTCTGCCCCTGCTTAGTTAATCTGTATGCGGGCTGAGCTCACACTCAACCAACCGCCACCTTGTTTGGCCTGAGTGACAGCAAAATAGTGGAGAAAAGAAGCAAGAGGGGATAAGACATCTTAGAAAGACGGACATGAAAAAAGACCCCTCCGCAATTTCCTTCAGCCCACGGTGACTGCTCAGGTTATCATTATGTGACAGACAGTATCAAATCACCCAAACTGACAGTTTGAATGAAGAGAAAATGTTCCTTTTATTATTGCCTGAACAATAAGTGAAGCCTCAAGTCAAATGCCAGCTTTCAGCTGCTTGTTTCTGTCCTGGCAGCTTTATAAATGGCTCTGAGTAACATTTGGCAGCAGGACAGAAAGAAAGGAGGACATCTCTGGGAATGTTGCTGTAGGCTGTTTCTGCTTCACATTGGTGGAGATGGAACGGTTAACCTCATGTGACAAGTGAATAAATATGTAGAGCATCATAATTAATGTTTTTCTCTGTAACTCATGGCCCTGCTTTCCATGTTCTCCCCATGTAGGATTTCCTGGGTCAGGCTTTCTGTACTTTGGGTGAAATAGTTGGGTCCCTGGGAAGTCGCTTGGAAAAGCCTTTGATGTAAGTAGCACAACACAGCATGTACCAACAAACAAGCAAATACACTCTCAAAAATGTCCTGGGCCATTTTAAACAAGATGTCATAATTGAAAAGGCTTGTATTGCAATAGCCCTTTTCATTAGGGGCTGGAAAAGCTCTCTGGGCTCATCCCGAGCGCTTACATCCAATTTTTACGACATTGTGAAATGGAAATCAACATGTGAAATATTTTTTACATCACTTGCAACTGTTTGTCTTTGATGTGAAGCAAAACAGGGGCGTAGAAATGGGCCAAGTTCCTGATGAAAGCGCTCCGTCTCCATCAGCCAAATGAGATGAATAGATAAACAGCAGCGGGCCTAATGACACGCTGTAAACATCTTGTGATGATAAACAGCGTGCAGTCACGAGGGACACTTCCCGGGGCGAGGTCGCTGGTGAGCTCCCAGCGTGTTTCCTGGAGAAGCGTAAACTGAGCCCAAAGAAATCATCAGATACATTTTGAAATAATTAAATGTCTGATTTTGGTCTCAGTTGCTGATTAGTGTTACAAAATCGTGATTAAATCTGTGGATGGTTCATGACAAATTTCACACTGGCGGCTCAGCGAGAGCTTTGATTTAGCTTTGGAAGATCCTGCGGTGCGGCGTCGCTCTCGTCACAGACTTACAGTCCATCTAGAAAAACATCCAGCTCCATCTTTTAGACTGACACGGACTAAAAGATGCTACAAACCACATCCAACTGGTTTGCAGTTTTACATTTCCTGTAAGTGAAGATTTTTGCTGGTGGAGGGAAACTGACTTCAGTTTACCTTTGATCATCATTAACCCTTTAACACCTGAGGCGTCATCGGTGACGCTTTAACATGCTGTAACTTTTCAACCGCTAACACGATCATTCCAGTAGATTGTAAAGGAGAAAAGCGGCGCATGCGTGCATGTAGATACACTGTGTGTGGATGAGAGTCAACATCAATGAGTTGGTGCTCCTTTTTGGCTCTGCTGAGGAACGGTACACAAGAAATCTGATGTAAGAATGTGTCTCCGTCTCACAGTTATGTAATCACCTGTGCCTGCAGCCATTCACTATTATTACAGATCTCTGTCTATTTCAGTAACCCTGTGCTTGAGATTGTGCACGATTGAATTATTTATTTATTCACTTTGCGTGTCTATGTTTTTTTGTGCGTTCTCATGCATAGGAAAACCCATCCAGTTAAACATCCCGTCTAATTTTGTGCAACATAAATTATTTCAAAGAACCAAAAAGACAGTTCAACAACGCAGGAAGAACACAGGCCAGGCAGAACCGTAAAATCAATTCCTTCATAAAAATAAAAGTCCTGTATGCAACTCACATCATTTTACAGCAGAAATGCATGCACAGCTTCAAATGAAGCAGTGATTCTCCAGTTTGTCTCCACGTTTCACACTTTCAATGTTGCACGGTCCATTTATGTTCATCAGACTTCACATGTAATCAAGAGGAATCTCCACTGATAACATTACATTTGCCCCAAGTAATCAAGATAAAATGAGTATTGAAAGACTTTATGATCTCATGGAACAAACTAGAGATATATTTTCTTATTGAGGAAATAAAAACATGATAAAAAATGTCTAAAATTGATGTAATAAAGATTTTATGAGAGCTTCTCTGATGAGAGTGAACAGAAAAAACAGCGATTCCTTCAAACAAGGAAACATCTGAGAGAAGAGGTTTCTTCTTAAGCTGGAAACATCCTTCTGTCATCAATATGAGACAGTTCATCAGATCAAACCTTTTGTCCTGTTTTATCCTAATACACTCTTTTATTTTTTACTTTTCCTGCCCCACAAATGAACACACACACACTGAGCGCTTCTTCTGATGGACATGATGGAAATGTCCTGATTGTTTTTACTCCAGGCAAACTTCTGAGCAATACTCTTTACCATAGCCAGTAGTTATTACCAATTTATTTAAAGTCCTCTAGCAGCAGTCTGACTGTTTCGGGACGTGGACAGATGTATTTTATACAGATATCCGGGTGAGAATAAGAGAGGAAAGAAGAGCGTCTAGAAGAAGAAACTGGTCTGTGAGGAACAGAATTTCTACTTGTTAGTAGAGGATAAATACTTATTTTCTGATACATTTTACAAGTAAATAATCAAAAAAATATACAAAGTGATTTTTAAAAATGATTTTTTCCATTCTGTCTCTTTTGAGTTTGAGTGAAAAACACTACATACCTCTAACTTGATGTTAAAGGGCCTGTGTCATGCTAGTCTTAAGCCTTAAGAGTAAACTACATCCATACATGTGATCCTATGCTACATTTGGCATACTTAAGAAGAAATGATTTATGGAATATGAAATGTGAAGTGTCCCTTCCTCCCCAATGATTGTGGACACCAATGAAGTTCTGAAGAAAAAGGCACATTTAGACTCGTCCCTTTTTTGTCTCCACTGTCTTTTTTCAGTGCTTCTATCCATCTGCCTCTTTTCAAAGCTTTGTTTTTGTTTCAAACAAATGATTTTCAGTGGCTGCACTTCCTTCCTTCAAAGGAAGACATCTTTGAGGATCAGGTGGGCTGGGCTCGCAGCATTTACATGTGTCTGCTTTTGTGTTAGAGAAGAGTGTTTAGCCAAATGTAATCAGCTCTCTGTCACTGCTCTGAGTCCTGTACACAGTCTGCGGCTTCCTTTGCTCTATTTTTAGCAGCCAGCCTCCTTTCTTTGGTTTTGTTGGATTACTATAACGCAGCACAGGCTCAGATACAAACAGCATTAAATGTAACTGGATGTTGTTACACTCTCCTGATCTTGTTTGCTGAAAATTGTAATGTTTTACTCACAAATTCTTAAAGTGACACAATACAAATCGTAATAGATAACATCATCAAATGCTAAACTGAATTGTCAACTGAAAATGTAATATTACTCTGAATTATGGGTAAAACAATTGTAACTTCCAGATGTGAGTGGAACAGAAGAGAATAAAATGAAAATGAAACAAATGTGTTTGTCTATCAAATAAATAATTTTTTTTTTAATAAATCATAAATTATTTTCATTTTCTGACAGTTGCTTAAATAATTTAACTTCACAGACACAAAGCATGAAGTCTTACTCATCTTTTGCGCTGTGTTCAAAACATTCCTAGTGGTCTTTTTTTATTTTTATGTTTTTTTTTGTTTTTTGTTTTTTTTTGCCAAAATCTAAAAACTTGACATAGTTTCTGCAGAGCGGCAGGAGTTGAGTAAATATTCACCTCTGAATTGGTGCTGAGCAACCCCACCCCAGCTCCCACATCCATCTGTTTACACACTCTCCCACTAGCTTACAGCCCTCACACCCTAACATAACCTTAGCGGTTCTTAACGGTATCCAGCCGTACAGCTCTGGTCCAGATTCCAGCTCAGACCAGGAAAACAAAGACGTTCATGGATCTATCTGTCTGCTGGATGCATCAGAATGGAGCCTGAGGTCCACGCAGCTTTTGACATCACAAATACGGTCTTACTTTTTATTTTCTGCTCCCGATTCACGACAATTTGAACAAAGATATACTGAGAAATGTCAATTTTAATTAAATTTTCTTTATGTAAGTCTGCCATCATCAGAATAACATAAAATACACAGTTTTCCTCAGAGCGGGTCTTTAAGTGTGAATATACTTTTTACAAAACAAATCAAGTTGTTAACATCTAGAAGTTTAGACAGGTAGAAAACATCAGTGAAGTGTCAAGAATCCCCAGTGGGAATCCCTGCCAGCACTGCAAGAACATGAAATGGACAGAATGAAAAAAATACACTAATGGTTTATAATATAATGCAACACATAATTCCCAGGGTCTTTGTGTAGAAGACAGATGGTAACAAGTTGTTCACTAATGAGCTTTAGACAGCTGTAAAAGCTCAAACAATGAACACTCTCACGCTGGCTGTTTTCATTTCAGCTCTTCTTCTTTCCCAAATAAATCCTCCAGGGACTTTTTGTGTGAGACTATCATTTTTACAATTATCCGCTGAAAGTTGCCGTTTCTACTTTTTCTGTGCTGAAGAGCAAACAGAGCATGTAGATGCTGGTTTATCACTTTAGAATTTTGAGACCATTTTAATTTGCTTGATGTGAAAACTCAGGAGGATCAATGTGTCAAAGTTAAATCGTGTTCTTGGCTTTGTTTGGATTGAAATTCAGGTGGAAGGAAAAATGAAAAAAACGGATCATTGCTGCTTTGGCCCTTCAGCTGTCATCTTTAATCTAAAGTAGATTATTTAAAACTAGCAAAGCATGCAGAAACAAAGAGTATTTTCCATTGTTGTTTTCCCAGACTGAAATGTGGGTCAGGCTGCTCATTGTTGTTGTCTTTCTTCTCATTGTGGCCTTTGCAGTGGAATCCCAGGAAAGAAATGCGGCACCATCATAGTGAGAGCGGAGGAGCTCAGCAACTGTAGGGTAAGAGTCGCGTCGCTTCCTGACTAGAGGAGGCTCTCACCCCGGACTTTTCTCTTCACTAAATCCTCCTTTCTGTTAAATATTCACCATTCATTTTATCTACAACAAGACATCCAACACAGTTACAGTCCAGCTCTCCCAGAATAACCAGCAGTCTCCTGAAATCTCCTCCATGTTCTGGAGATTGTGCTGGGAGACACATTAAACCTTCTTGCTGCAGCACGTGTGGATGTGCCATCCTGGAGAAGTTGGACAACCTGTGCAACTTCTGTAGGGTTAAGGAATCTCCTCATACTGCCAGTAGAGATAATTATCAAGCCAAAATCAGCACGAGTGGAAAACCAGCCAAAAAAGATCAAGAGGGAGAAACTTGAAATGACCTCCACATGTAACACCAGTCCTGTTTGGAGGGTTTTCTAATTGTTGCCACTGAAGTGCACCTGTTGTTAATTCCATGAACACCAATACAGCTGAAATTGATTAACGAGGCCCTCAGCTGCTTAACCAACCAGAAAATTATCAGACAGGTTTAATTCAAATCATGCCAGGCCCAATAAAAAAAGTGTTCCTTTGATTTTTGTGAGCAGTGTATCATGGTACTCACTATATGTAAGAGGATAGTAACTTTCATAGTACTTATGAGGCATAGTATGAAACTTTACATGTTAGATTATAGTGTATTTCATGGTACTTACCATTTGGGAGGAAAACGTATTTTCATAGAAACTACCTTTTAAGTCCACTCAGTTACTCACAGTAATAAATGGCAGGTTTGTTCACTTCGTAGTAATACCGAAGTAAATAAGGTGGAACTGGACTGTTAAAGAAAGTCAGTGTGTCTGTAATTACTTTTTACGTACAATAGACGCTTTTCTCGGGACATCACTCAAAATGGCGAGTGTGCAGAGTGACCTCTGGTTATATATTATGTATTTGGTTTAGAACAGCAAAGCTGACAGCTGAACGCTGTTTAAAGCTATTTTACCTAAATAATGAAAGGTAACCTAACCAATAGTAACAGAAATATGTCTTCTTAATAAAAAAGTATCCTCCCTGGTTCTATTGTTTCCCTCTCAGATCAAATGTCAGTATTCCTCCTGCAGAATGCTCCACAGCTGCTTCTCCAAAATCCTCTGGATGATATTAAACCAGTCGTGGATTATTTCTCTCTTTACAATTATCCCTTAAAATGCCCTGAAAAACAACAAATACTTCTTATCACAACAACTAAAACAGGCGCGGCCAACACACAGGAATGTGCATCTAGCTGCTCATATTATGTTCGGCCAACCTGAATTTCCATCAGTTTTTGTAATCAATCACACTTAAAACACGTGTGAACAACATCAGCCAAAACAGAACCGATTAGAATAATATATCTGTCATTCTAATTTCTGCTCAAATGAAAGGTCCATATTTTCAATAGAACCTCAAATATTAAAGGATTATTCAAATTTGTGTTTAGATTTGTGAACGATCTAAGACAGGAAATGAAAATACAGTTTAACAGGACATTCATAAAATAAATATTGAACATTTTTCTGATTAAATTGGTAAGATTACCTGTTATTGCTTACATAAAATTGCTTCAAACAGCGTTCAGCTGTCAGCTTTGCCGTTCTAAATCGGAACATCGGAAGTAACTATTCCCATTTTCAGCCATTTTGTCTGACGTCACCGTGAAAAGGGTCTGTTACCATGAAACCCGCTAAAACATGTTCACTCTACATTAAATGGTACTTTCTGTGTACTGACTTCCTTCTCATTTATAGTAAATACTGTGAGTATTATAAGTAAAAATGACATTCTAGGAACTTCTTCATGGTATTTCAAAAGTTATTTATGGTTACTTACTATCTTGTTACACATGTTAAATACCATGAAACACACGTTAAGTTAACAAGTAAATTCAAGGCACTTCATTTGTATTTACCATGTTCTTACCTGCACTGTGTGCCACCAGAGACACATGAACTCAACACCAAAATGCCCTTAGGTACTATGGAGAAACCAAGTGGATACAGCATCACTTCCCAGGTGCTACCACTGGGACCAGCTCAGTGGGCTTGTGGTAGAGTGTCCGCCTTAGACTGGAAGGTCATGAGTTCAAACCCAGGCTGAGTCAGACCAAAGACTGTAAAAATGGGACCCAGTGCTTCTGTGTTTGACACTCAGCATTAAAGGGTTGGACTGGGGATTTAAACCACCAAACAGTTCCCGAGCGCGGCTGTGTCAGCAGCTCACCACTCCCCCAGGGGAGGGGTCAAATGCAGAGAACACATGTCACATACCTAGGTGTGTGACAACTAATGGGGCTTTAACTTAAATACCACATGTATTATTTACTTTGTAAGTACCCAGTAAGTACAAAACAAATGCTCTGTAATTACATCTTAAATACACTATTGCAATACTTAGTACCACGGTGTAAATGAAAGTGTTACCAGCACACACAGGGAGGAGCTTCTCTTTGTAAAAGAGGGACAAACCAGCATTTACAAATCACCTTTCAAAAGGAAATATCCAGCTGTAATGTCTCATCTTTCTGGGCTTTAGGGTTGTTTTTAAAGATGTTTTCTGGACCTTTTGGTCATGTGAGGTTTGAGGATTTTTCCTGTGTATCAACCCTCCAGGCAAAGATCTTTTATTCAATTCAATTTTATTTATATAGCCCAAAATCACAAAAGAATTTGCCTCATTGGGCTTCAAAATATGAACAATAGTTAAAAACTAAGACTAAATAAAACTGGTTATCCCTGCCCTTAGACCCTCCCTCCCCTTAGGGATTCCCACATGAAGGAGAGATCCTATCCCAGGACGGACAGGCGATACCAGAACTGTTAAAGAAAGATTAGCTTCTACAACTACGTATCTAAAAGAGTTCATTCATGCTTTCTAACAGTCAGTGAGTTCAGGAGGACTGACTCTGTTCAGGAAAGGACTCTGTTTGAAACTGTTTAAATGTTTGTTTAAAGCCGTGCTGCCGTTAGGTTTACTCGATACCAGTGTGTTTCATTTTTTTCTATTATTGCTATTGCATTATTAATTCCTAGCTTTTAAAAAGTGTCTGTAAATGCTGTTATTTTAGGTTTCCTTTAACAGACATGTTCTGTCAGGGGAAAGGTCTTTTTTTGTTCTTGATTGACACATTTTACCTGTCATTCCTCACAGAGGTCATGTGATTACCGTCTATATCAGCTGTTTCTCCTTGGCTCTGCCCTCCAACATCATCACAGATGAGGAGGACAGACACGATGAAGGAAATCTCAATATGTACGCAGGCACTGCTAATACCCAAGATGAGCCAGTTCAGAAGAAAAATGACATAAGGCCAAATGAAACATAGAAAATGCTGGAAACACTTGCTGGGACATAAAATTCATACCATCCAACGAGGAGACTTAAACCACACAGCTAATAATAACGACCACAAAACGAAAAATAAAACAAGACAAGGAAAGGATAATGCCATTAATGCACGACGTGGAAGCCTGAACTGTCCAACGCGAAGCAGAGGACGGTTCCGGCTTCCACCATGATCACTTACAAAAGAAATAAATATTCAATCGATTTTTAACACTTTATTTTTTGGTGTAGATCACTTCATCACAAAAAGTGGACTATTTGATACGTGGTGCTGCGCGTTGTCACAATAACATGACAGCGCGTTGCTGAGCTGACACGGACTTCGACTGCAGCAGCAAAGGAAACTAAGACATAAGCTGAACATCACACTCGGTTTAACAAAGCATCAGTTCAGAGAGAAACTTCATCTCTTACTGCTTGTTTTTGTACTGAAGATGAAGGAAACTTTGGTTTGAAGCAGCCTTCTATCTTAGGAGTGTATCCACACCCAGCAGCCAATCAGAATCGGGTCTTCACCTGGACCATGCTATAACAAAAGCTAATGAATAAAAAACTGTAAAAGTCACAGATCAAACTTCAGAGATCAGAGCAAAACAGCTATGCTCAAATGTATTGGACTACGACCAAATACAGAACTGTGTTTTGACATCAAATTCATCTAAAACAGGGGTCTCAAACTCGCGGCCCGCGGGCCATTTGCGGCCCGCAGGATGATGATTTGCGGC
>NC_050517.1:2819827-2860449 GCF_002922805.2 Oryzias melastigma
AAAATAAAGATATTTAAGAACATTGGAATGTTTTCTCAGCGATTTTCTTGAGAAAATCCTGATGCGGCCCGGCCTCACCTAGACGCCCCCTGTAGTGGCCCCCGGCTGATTTGAGTTTGAGACCCCTGATCTAAAATCTTCACAGTCTAAGGATGTCATTTGTGGATGAGGGGAAATTCACGCCATCACCTGGCTGGAATTGTCCTGTTCAGAGACAGCTGGACGGTGGGAATAGTAATCTGAAAGACCTGACAGATCATGTCTGGAAAAACAGCCCTAATCTGATGATCCCTGTGGTCACATGACTCTTATAAAGGTTGCAGATAATAACAGACATTTTTTAGTTTGTTAGTTTTTTGTTTAAACTGATTCCCATTAAGTTCCCCCTAGCATTTACGTATTCCTCCTAGAGTGCGTTTTGTTTATTTAAGGGAGTATTCAGACTGGATTGGTTGGTTGGTTTGGACCAAATCTGCTGAATTTGCTCCAGATTGAGTCCTGAACCGTGCGTTTGGTCTGTATTTGAACTGCAGTCTACCAGACTTTTCTGTTTCTAGATAAAGCTTTGAAACAACTCTATGTGACTAAAGATCTCTTCAGTCATTGGCCAGGAGTTACGGGGGGGGGGGCAAAGCAACGACAGGAAAAATAGGTATGACTGAGATGACTTCCACCTCGCAGGCGGCTGCAGGCGGCTGCAGGCGGCTGCAGGCGGGGGGCGGGGAAAGGTGTCTGAGTTGAAGGCAAACATTTAAGTTGCAGCGAGACTGAACCAGAACAGGAAGTCAGGGTTATTTAAAAAAAACTAGTATCTCTTTTATAATCATTTTAATGTTTTGCGATATGTGTATTTTTATCAGTAGGTATTGATAGTTGAATGATCATTGATTGATTATGAAGTAATCAGAGTGATGTTGATTTCAATGACTATAACGTGTAGAAAGAGAATTCGTGTTTATTTTTTCATCAGTGATTCACTTTTTGCAGAAAGACTAACACAATACACAGATTTTCTTCATTGGCCGTCAGTCATTTCAGATCAGCATCACTTCAAACTCCAAGAACTGTCAGACGCCGTTTCCCACAATGCATTGTTTGCTGTCATTCGGGCAGCTTGCAGTCAGCGCAGTACTACGTTTCCCGCTGCACTCGCCTTGGCTGGCACCTTGCACCCGCTTCCCTTCGCAATATTTTTTTGACAGTTGACATGTGATGTCAGAGCAAAAATTACCCAACATGCACCTCAATCCAGTGGACCTACCTGGGTGGTTTTAAACATGCCTAATAATGGAGGTCCTGCAGTCCCTGTTAGGATAGTTCTCCTATTCAAACTTTAGATTTCACTGACCAATTTTGAGCATCTGGAGCCGGTGGTCACATGATGTAAACACGTTAGGAAAGAAGCGACTGTTGAGTCACAGACAAAAGTAAAGCATTGATTGTTGTGTTATCAAAGAAGAAATAATTGGTCCAACTATTTGTTAAAGAAATCATTTTTAAACCAGTGAAACACATTTTTCTTGCTTCTCTGTGTCTCGTTAAGAGCAGGCACCCAGCGCTGCTGTGATGTCATCCTAAAGCTTCCTTGTAGCTCCATAGCAGAGCTCCTTCTAGAACAATGCCACAACAGTGAGACTCACTGTAATGTGGTCTGATGAGTTCAGCCTCATTAGAACAACTTTTAACCTGATTCTCACTGTTTTCTCAACAATATCTGTCATAAACACTTATCAGCGTACCTTCATAACCGCCGTCTCCTCAGGAACCGTCTTGCAGCATGTATCCACCGTATCAAAGCAGCAGGAAAAAGTGCTGAACCTGACGCTGATACACACGTCCAACATTGGTCCGAGAAATATCAAGTTTGAATAAGTGAACTGTCACAGCAAGAATTGCAAAGTGGAAGACTTGTGACATAAGTGCCATAATTTCCTCCTCTAGTTACTTTTAAAAAACGTAGTTTTAGAGTGTTCAGTAAATGTTTATCCTGTTGACCCCGTGACCTAAGGAGTGTGTTGGATTTTGGCACCTGTGGGACTGAGTTTGACACCCCTGATATATGGGATAGAGTAGTTCACTTTCGGCTTATCCCTTTCGGGGTCGCCACAGCGTAACAGCACCCACTGTTTGGCATCAGTGATTTGGCAGAGTTTTTACGCCGGATGCCCTTCCTGACACAACCCTGTACTTGAGGGGCACAGGGACCCAGTTAGGCAGCAGGTCAAGGGTCTTCCCTAGGGACCCAATCTGGGTGGGGATCAGTGGACAACCCTGGGAATCGAACCCAGAGCTCCTGAGTGCCAGCCCTTCACCTAGACCACTGAGCCACCCAGCCGCTCATATACGGGATATAAAATATGTTTTTTAAGTTTTTTTTAAGTTCTAAACTTTTGTAGATATCTACGCCTGGTGTTTATTGTTCTTTTTGTCTAATGTTAGACTTTTTTTTTTCCTTTTAGGAGTCGGTGATGCTTCAGTTTTGTGGGAACAAACTGGATAAGAAAGACTTCTTTGGAAAATCGGATCCCTTCCTGGTGTTTTACCGCAGTAATGAAGACGGATCGTAAGTCAGTTCATTGACAACACAAATGAAGCATTTGATCTGCAGATAGAACTGATTGTATAATGTGTGTTGTTTCTGAGCATGGTTGTTGCTCTGTGAGGTTAAATAATGTGTGTACGGTGTTCCCTCCATCCATCCATGGGAGGAAGACACAGATAAAATAGGACACAGCTGACAGGAAAATAAAGATAGAGCGTGGGATAGAGGGAGTTAAATATAAACTTAGTGCAGAAACCACTTTTTTTGCCCTGCAGATGCTTTTATTCAAGTTGACTTCAGCATCTCACACTTAACACATTTTCCTTCAGTCCAGCTGGCTATTTACTGATGCAGCTTAAACGTTGTGCTGCAGGGTATAACAGCAACTCGCCACAGTCACAAAGAGCCAGACCAGAGACCGCCAGGAAGCAAACACCGCTGCAATAATTCCTATGTTGTTACGTTACAATCCCCTCTGTATTGCAGCAGAGCATGTACTGCTTTGTTTTTGTAAACAGGATATGGTTGTCATCTTGTAACACCTTGATATTTCTCCCAGGTATACCATCTGCCACAAAACCGAGGTGGTGAAGAATACTCTGGACCCAGTGTGGCAGGCTTTTAAAATTCCTGTCAGAGCGCTTTGCAATGGAGACTATGACAGGTGCAGTGCATCACAAACATTATAGAAATTGTTATAGTTGCCTGGATACTGTCTTTATTTCTACAGCATGGTGCTCAGGAGGCTGTTGAGTGTCAGCATGAATGACTGTGGGTGTGGGTGAAGCTGGATGTGAGGGTGAAGACAAAACCTTCCGCTCTCCTTATCTTGTTTCCATTAAAAGTGGGGTCATCTGGACCCGATAAGACAGTGCACTGAACTTTTCTTTATCATTGATTTTTGAGTTTCACTAATGTCCATGGCAGACATAAAATCCTGTCCACCTTTGTCATGGAAGGAATCACACATCAATATGTGGGTGGAGTCATCTGGACCCCAAAGAGAGTGGAAGGGTTAACATTTTAACTGTTTACAATTACCAACCTTCAAGACCAACTCCGATTTAAATGTTTTTTTAACTTGTTTTTCTGGTATTTTTCTCTGATGATGGAGGAAATTTATGAAGAAAATTAAGCTCAAAATTGCATATTCCAATCATTGTGAATCAGGAGCAAATGAAAGAATGTTGCTGGATGAAGAGCTTATTTGTTACTTAAAAAATACACTGGGCGGGACCACAGTCTACCTGCTCTACTCCAATACGATTCATCCACATGCAGACCAATAGATCCATGAATGTCTTTGTTTTCCTGGAATCGGGATCTAATCTGTACGGCTTGATAAAAAGGATATTGCTCGCCATTTTAGATGCACCGCTAATGTTAGACTGAGCTGTGAGAGGCTGTAAGCTAGCAGGAGAGAGTGTAAACACAGAACTCTCAGAAACTGGAAAGGGGGGTGGGCTGGCTTACATCATACCAACAATACCCTCCACAACTTTGAGGTGAACTTCTGATAAACTCCCTCTGCTCTGCAGAAACTATGTCCTAGACCAGGACTCTGTAACCTGCTGCTCCAGAGCCACATGTGGCTCTTTGACTCCTCCAGTGTGGCTCTCTGGGTAAAGGAAAATGAAACATTTTAAAAAATAGAACTGTAAAAAATAAGTAAGTAGTAAAATAAAAAAAAAGAAAATTAGATTCAAATCATTTCCAAACAGTTGAAGGAGATTACATGTTGTTCACCTTTCGGCGTATCCCTTTCGGGGTTGGCACAGCGTAACAGCACCCACTGTTTGGCATCAGTGATTTGGCAGTTTTTACGCCGGATGCCCTTCCTGACACAACCCTGTACTTGAGGGGCACAGGGACCCAGTTAGGCAGCAGAGTCAAGGGTCTTCCCTAGGGACCCAATCTGGGTGGGGATCAGTGGACAACCCTGGGAATCGAACCCAGGGCTCCTGTGTGACAGCCCACTGAGCCATCCAGCTGCTGAGATTAACAACATTACATAGCAGAAGCTTTTTGACAGATATTTTAGTGCTGGATTTTCTATTTTTTAACAAAATCAAGTATTTAAAGTCTTTGTAAAATAGTTGTCACTGAATTAGCTCTGATTTAGTTCATTAGATTTGCAAATTTTTGTCTGAAAATTGAAGATGTAATGATTTGCTGCATGATGATCCTATTTGACTCAGAATGTCTTTTATTTTGAAAGGAAGTCATGGGAAATCTCTGACAAAAATGATAAAATATTTCAAGTTTAAAAAAAGCTTCATTGTAATTTGCCAAAAAAAGGCTTGGATATAGTTATCATAATCGTAACATCGTAATATTAAACCAAATCAGTGTCTTATTTTCCTGAAAAGTGAATGAGACTTTGTGGCTCCTGTCTGGATGTTGTCAGTGAGAAATGGGCCCAAACAGATGTTTATGTGTATCAGACCCCTGTCCCACACAATGACACAGGTTTTTGATTTTCCCTAAAGACGGCATCATTAGAATATCTGGGAAGACTTCCAAAATAGAAGATGATTGGAGTGAATCTTTAAAAGTTTGTTGAACAACATTTAGTGGAGAATCTTTACACTTTAAATTGTTACAGCAAAAACTGTAATTCAAGCTTTGTATCCACCATAGAAATGTCATCGACAGATTAAGTAGCGGAACAATTCCCTAAAGCAGGTTCAGCTTCGTGCTGCAGAGCAAGCAGCAAAATAAAGGCTGGTTTAAAGGACCCAGAGGGCTCTCTTCCAGATATTCTCACACCGACGTGGAGAGTTGGTGTTCTGCCGGTGCAGAATGAAACTGTGATAGTCCATTGAGAGGTGCGAGGGAAGAGGTTTCGGTTCCTAAAAAACTGGATTTAATTTCTGATCATTCGTCTAAAACAGCGCGGACTCTCTTTGGATCAAAGCTCTGTCTTCCTTGTGCCAGAAGCTGTGATCATGACTACATGTTTTTGATTTTCCTGAATAAATTCACGTTTGCTAATATTGTTCAATTTATTGGATTTGTTTTAGCAGACTTAATAACCTGTTTGTTTGGTATTTTTTACACATTTAAAGATATTTAGTTGAACAATACAATGTGTTTCAACGATGAAATAGGTCAATAAGTCAAAAGAAGCTCCTGCTGAATGACGTTCTGGGCTGATTTTATACAAGTGTGCAACATGAATACACAGAACTCAATCTGAAGAGGGATTTGTTTTATTTGCAGCTACTGATGATACAGCTGCTTCTTCTAGCTTTTGCAATGTTGAAACTGTTTTATTTGGATATGTTTTGATGTGAAAAAGCAGCTGATGGTTGCAAGGTTGGCTCTGGTTGGTTTTGGTGCATTCATCGTTAGAGGTTGATATATTAGGAGAACTCTTCAGGGATTGTGGGTATGTGTGGTCCGGGTGTTGTCCTATTTGTTAATTTGTGTGTTCTTCAAAGAATCTCTCCATAAATATAACTGCCTTGTTATGATGACATGAACACTTTCAGCCAGAACACAAGATAAAGACGTTTCTGTTCCTCTGTTGTCTTTTTCTCTGCAGGAGCATCAAAGTGGAGGTGTACGACTGGGACAGAGACGGGGGGTGAGGAAACAGCTTTTAAAAGTTTCTTTATTGTAATTTCTGAACAATGTCTGTCAGTAAATCAATGGATTTCACTAAAACCTCATTCAGTTTGAGGGAAGTCACACGACGAGTTTCAGTTCCTTTACCTCTGAAAGGTAAACCTGGAGGAACCTGTCTAATGTTGTGAGGATGCTGCTCATGAAGTTGTTCAAATGGTGGATTCAGGTTTATGTTCATTATTACATTTAGAAAATAACAGTTTTAGTGAAATTAAAGGATTACTGTGAACCTCAGAGCCTCTGCCTTCAGTTCCTGTGATGATCATACACAGACAGAAGAAAAGTTTCCCACTTGAGCAAACATTTTCACCATTTTAAAGGCTCTATTTGTCACCTGGAATCACTGCTTTTGTTTGTCAAAAACATCAGTTTGTTGTGTAATGAAATGTGATTCTGTGTTTGTGTTACAGGCATGACTTCATAGGCGAGTTCAGCACCAGCTACAGAGAAATGTCCAGGAGCCAGTCGCAGTTCCACATCTATGAGGTGACTCATTCCTTTCCAGTAAACCAAACCTGTAAACCTGATTCCCACTGAGGCCAAACAGAGACAGAGATCAGGTTTTCCTCCATGGTGGCATCAAAAGCGTTCAGCGTCACAGCGTCACACACTCATTTCCACTAACCAACACTTTTCATTTTGTTGCAGTAATTTATGTGTGATCATTTTGAAGGGAAGGTGATGTCTTCCTACTCCCAGCACTGACAGTCACTTCAGAAAAACGACATATCTGTTGAAAGAAACCTAAAATGTAAAAACAGCTGTTGAGGGAGCAGGAAACACAGGTATGAAGCAGTGAAGAATGACATCATAGATTACCTGAGGAACTTTGATTCAACAGCTGAGGATTCAAACCCTAACAAGGAGAAAGCATCCTCCTCACCATCTTATTGCAGCCTACTATAGAGACACAAACATCTGAACACCACTTACAGTATGTCAATTCATCTGCTATTTTCAAAGTGTCCCCAGTGGTCTTTATATTATGATGACGATGCTGTTTGAGCCCAAATTAAAAAATAAAAACCTGTCGTGGTCTAACACACAGAGCAGCAGGAGCTCATTAGAAATTCATCTTTGAGTTGTGGGCGGGACTGTTGGTGAAGTGCCAACTGCTTGAAAATGGAGGAGAAATGAATGATTGAGGCTTGTGTCTGGCTGGAATTCTACAGCACCAAGTCTTTCAAATGGAGCTGTGAAATGGATCTGTTTGTGAGTGGATGCATCAGAATGGGGCGGAGCATGAAGACTTGATTGTATTTTCTATGTCACAAATACAATCTTTTTCTAGCAGCATTGTTTTGCCTGCTCCTGATTCACAACAATTTGAAATAAAAAAAAATCAGAAATAAATTGTTGATGTTACATAAGTCCTCCATCATCAGACAAATGCCACAAAACATCCAAAACAATTTTTTTATTGGAGGAGTTCTATAAATCACTTTTTGTTTTTTCGTTGCTACATCTTCTTTGATTCCTCTCGATCGAATAGATCTCATGTTTAATCCTTTAACACCGGAGCTCAAGTGTTTCTGTTCTTTGATTTGCTGTATCTTTTCAACCGTTAACATGATAATCCCAACAGTTAAAAAATGACACAGCACGTTAAAGATTTTGTGTTCAAGCGCCACTGATGATGCCTCAGGTGTTAAAGGGTTCAATGAAAATACCAGAGCAGGTGCAGTAAACTGACAAAGCAGAGTCAGAGTCAGCGGTGAGGACACTTTGACATTCATTTATTGTATTCCATATCAAACCATCTAAACAGGAAGTAACTCAGGCCACACCCAGATGTTTTGACTGTACACTGCTGCTATCTTAGACAATGACCCTACAGAGACATAAGGGCGAAAAGAAGGCCGATTCCAGGAGAGATCGACACAAAAATACAACCAGTAACCAGTTACACCACATTCACAATCACTTTTCTATTCCATTCCAATGCAGCTTGTTTGGAGCATGTCTAGATGTCTCAGTACTCCTGATGTGTGGTTATCGGGGGGTAAAGGGGGCGGGGTTGCTGCACACCAACAGTCTCGCCCACAACTCAAAGGAATTTCGAATAATCTCCTGCTGCTCTATGTTCTAGAAAACAACACCGTATTTTTGAGTTTCAGCTAAAACAGCATCATCATCATATATAAAAGACCTCTTTTATATATATATATATATATATATATATATATATATATATATATATATATATATAAATATAGAGATGTTCAGTGAATGAACACAAAGGAAGAAATTCCTCACATTGTCAGGCTACGTTCACAATAACCTGTGCAATGTGCGTTCAAGTGGCCATTTCCAGTGGGAAGTTTAAGTCAGGGGTGGGCAAACTATGGCCCATATGGAGCCCGTTAAACCATTTAATCGAGAATAAATTATATTGATAATTAGGGATGTAACAAGTCAGTCAAGCTAGGAGTCAATTTTAAAGTCATGATTTTGAATCTTTCCCATTTTTTTTCTCAACACAATGAATTAAAGATATTTTAAGGCAAGTATGTTTTCTTTTTGCCCCTTACATCAAACTGCCTGTTTTCCTACTATTAGAAAGGATTCAACACAAATGAATAATTACCATATTTTCCAGACTAAAAGACACTTTTTTTTTAATAGATTGGCCAGGGATGTGACTTATACTCATAAGCGACTTATATGTGATTTTCTTTAAATAAATAGGCTCATATATTCGTTATTTTCCCACTAACAACCACCAGAGGGCACTGTAGGTTTGTGTATCAGTATTTATTGTTGACAGAAGCGCAAAAGAAGTGCTGTCCAAAACAAACATTGCTGAGAATCTCATGAACGTTATGATGTTTTTCTTATTTGCATGGAGACATTATAATTATTGTTTTTATTTTTCTCTCCTTGGACTAATGCGAAACAGCATAAACTCGGTTATAAACAGACAGGAGCAGCTAAAAACTGTCATTCAGATGTAGCTCCTGCAGGCTCGAAGGTAACGATCAAAAAAGACTGCCCTCCTGAACCCAGACATGGAGACTTGATTATAGATGCTTTTGTAGAGCTCTTTAAAATCAATAACTTTTTTTTCTGGCATCCTTCTGTCTCTAGAGACAATGGAGTCTGCACCCTTCCTGTGTTTTTTAATTTGTGGAGCTGCGACGTCGGCTGTGGCTGAATAGGCCAATGTGGGAGATGCAATTCCTACCACACTTGCTGCAATTGTAGCCACTGGTAGGAGCCGTTTGGGGAACAGTCGCAGACTGAGTCTCTGGGAGAGGATGGTGAACATGCTTAACATCCCTGCCTGGGCCAACACGGCTGTGTTGGTGATGTGGTCCTGCCAGGTAATGCCGAGGAGTCGTCTGAGGTTGCGCATGTGGAAGGCATTCAATCTTCGCTCTTGGAGAGTGTAAAGGGTCCAAGCCTCGCTGCCATACAGAAGGGTGCTCAGCACGCACGCCTGGTATACCTTCATCTTTGTGTTGAGGGTCAACATGCTATTGTCCCACACACGCTTCGCTAGGCGGGCCATGGCGGTAGCTGCTTTGCCTATCCTCGTGTTGATCTCGGCAACAAGGGATAGATTGCTGGAGATAGTGGAGCCGAGGTATGTGAACTTGTCCACCACCTCCAGGGTGTGATCGCCGATGGTGATTTTGGGAGTGGTGCTGACATCCTGACCCATGATGTTGGTCTTTTTGAGGCTGATGGTTAGACCGAACTCTGTACATGCCTCAGCGAAGCAAGAGATGAGTCGCTGGAGAGCAGCTTCCGTGTGAGCAGTGAGGACAAAGTCATCGGCAAAGAGCATCTCCCGGATGAGGACCTTGCGCACCTTTGTCTTTGCTCTGAGGCGAGAGAGGTTGAAGAGATTCCTGTCGCTCCGTGTGTGGAGGAAGATGCCATCTTCAGACTCGCTGAATGCATAGGGTAGGAGCAGGGAGAAAAATATGCCGAAAAGTGTCTGAGCCAGGACACACCCCTGTTTCACGCCGCTCTTGATTTGGAAGGGGTCTGATGATGATCCGCCATAATGAACAGTGCCAAACGTATTGTCGTGGAATGACGCGACCATCTTCAGAAGCTTATGAGGGCATCCAATCTTGTGGAGGAGGGCAAAGAGGCCAGACCGACTGACCAAGTCAAACGCCTTTGTCAGGTCGATGAAGGCGAGGAACAAGGGACGTCGCTGTTCGCGGCATTTTTCCTGCAGTTGCCTGAGGGAGAACACCATGTCGATGGTTGATCGCTTGGCCCGGAACCCACACTGCGACTCAGGATACACACGATCAGCAAGTATCTGCAGGCGGTTGAGGACTACCCTTGCAAAGGCTTTTCCCACGATGCTGAGGAGGGAGATTCCGCGATAGTTATTGCAATCACTGCGGTCGCCCTTGTTCTTGTAAAGCGTGACGATCTTCGCATCCTGAATGTCTTGGGGTATTGTTCCCTCTTCCCAGCACTGAAGCAAAAGTGCATGGAGATGTCTGAGGAGGGGGCTCTCTCTTGCAGTCTTCACCACCTCTGGCGGGATTCCGTCACTGCCAGGTGCTTTTCCACAGGACAGCGAGTCAATGGCCTTGCTGAGCTCCTCAATGGTGGGCGGTGAGTCGAGTTCCTCCATGGTGGACAGTGGGGTAGTATTCTCCATGGCGGTGTCGGTAACAACGTTCTCTCTGGAGTACAGCCCCCCATAGTGCTCGACCCATCTCTCCATCTGTTCGCCACGGTCCTTGATGATGTTGCCAGAGGTGGACTTGAGAGGTGCGATCTTGATGACGCTTGGTCCAAATGCTTTCTTCATTCCCTCGTACATGGCACGGGTGTTTCCGCAGTCCGCAGTGGTCTGGATGTCACTGCAAAGCTTCAGCCAGTGATCATTGGCACACCTGCGGGCGACCCTCTTGGCATTGTTGCGGGCTTCTCTGTAGGCCGCCAGTGTCCTCTCGCAGGGCTCCCTCTTATACTCCAGAAGAGCAGCGCCTTTGGCTGCTATCTCTTCAATACTATCATTGAACCAGTCCTTGTTTTTCTTGGTTCTCATCCCGAAGGTGTCTGAGGCGGCCTTGTATATGGCATCGCGGATAAAGTCCCAGCGAACTGTGGCACTGTCTGTGGGGCAGTCTTCCAAGGCCTTGTCGATGGCATCGGCAAAGCGTTTGCGCAGCTCAGGCATTGAAGATCTGGCCGTGTCTATGCGCGGACGGCCCTTCTGCTTGGAGCGGTGGAGCCGTCTGGGTTGGAGACGCACCTTGCTGCCGACCAGGGAATGGTCGGTGTCGCAATCGGCGCTATGGTAGGTGCGCGTGCAAAGCACGTGGTTCAGCGTGGGTCTCCTAGTGATGACAAGGTCCAGCTGGTGCCAGTGCTTTGACCTGGGATGTCGCCAAGACACTTTGTGGTGGGGCTTGGTTGAATAGAAGGTGTTGGTGATGGCGAGATCATAGAAGGAGCAGAGCTCAAGTAGCCGCTGTCCATTCTCATTTACCTTGCCAACACCAAAGTGGCCGATGCAACGTGGCCAGGAGGTGTGGGCTGCGCCTACTCGGGCGTTGAAGTCTCCGAGCAGGAACAGGTTTTCCTTCACTGGGATCTCTCTGATCCTTGCCTCACGGTCCTCATAGAATGCATCTTTAGCCTCGGCTGTGGAGGAGAGTGTAGGGGCGTAGATGCTGAAGATGTGTGTAGGTCCCGAGGAGGTAGTAAGTCTGCTGCTCCCCGTGTTGGATCTACGCTAAGATAGCGAAGATGGAGTGGCCTCTCCAGGTGCAGGCCTGGGCGAGTGTTATGGAGGTCCTGGAGTGCCCAGTGCCAGGACCCCCCTCTCGGCGTCGCTGGAAGAGTCCGGCGGAAAGGCAAGCCGATACGGCCGGTTCCAGCTCAGCTGCAGGAGGTGCCAGAAGGCATCGCAGAGCTCAACCAACTGCCTACGGGTCTCCATACCGGATTTTCTGTCTGGGTTTTACTCCCAAAGCCTTTGACCAGCCAAGGCCGACCTGCAAGGCAGCAGGAAACTCGTGGAGGGCGGGGTCGTTCATTTCCCGTGCAGATTCATCTGCCCACTGCCTTTCAATAATTCAAATCAATAACTAACCTCTTAACATCATGCGTAACTTCTGTGCTGAGATATACAGTCAAAGCCTCCATCATGTAGCGATGAGGCTAAAAGATAGCTTTTCCACTTGCAATGGGACTCCTGGAAGGAGTCAGAAGGGAAATAAACTCCTGCTGCTCTGCTGCATCGTCACTCATGACTGTTGTCACCGTAGATTGCTCAAAGTTGCGATGAAAATGTAACGTTGCGGGGTGAGGAACAAATCTCGGTTTTGCTTGAATTTGAGTTAATAGTTGCAATAGTTGTGAAACTTTTAAATCCAAAGGGGCTGTAGGAATTTCATAAGAGGGGTGCAGATGAAGAACACGCAGCCCGTCCACTACGCTCACATATACACACTAGGGCTGGGAATCACTGGGTACCTCACGATACGATACGATACGCGATACATGGCTCACGATATCGATAATATCGCGATACTGCAATAATTGGTAAAAATCCTCTCTAATAACTACCATTATATAAAACATGTTTTGGGGGGAAATATATCCCCATTTGTCTTTTTTACCTTAAACACAATCATACTAAACAACTTTTCTTATTTTGTGCAACAAATTATAGACACTTTTGTGCAAAATTGTTGAAATCAGTAAAACTATGTCTTTGTAAACATTGACAACAACCAAATTGGAATTATCTGTCAAATTCAATGTTAACAATAGTAAACATGATCAGCAGTGACACTACTTAGTGCAGAATTGTTGTAAACAGAACAAAAATTAAATAAGTCAAGTAGTGACAGCTATCTACCTCCAAAACAACGTCACACCAAAGGATGATGAATATAATGTTTTACAGCCTCTCTCAAAATTGACCTAATTTTTTGTGCACTTTTCTCTCATTTGAAAAGGGCTGAGCATCCAAAAATGAAGGCTGATTTACTCAGACTGTTACTTGAGATTATTTTTCCAATTTTTATTATTTTTCCATTTGGTCAGTCAGCAGTCAATAGGTAAAAACCTTAAAACACACATAATAATGGCAATAAATATAATTTTAAGTGCTTCAATTAATTAGCATTCTCCTTAATTTTACAGTGAATTCATGTACTTTAGTTTAATTACATTTAAATTTAAGTTCATACATCAAATCCTGCTTTTTTATTTAAGAATTACTTTAAAATTAACATTAGCAACAAGTAATTACATTGTTTGAAAACGTCACATTATAAATTTATCAAAGTTACACCGTACAGCAGCAGGTTAAACATTGAAGTGCATGAAAGCGAAAATTCCGACGCTCCTTGAAGTGTACACAGACAACTGCGTAGCACGCGCTCAGTTCCCACGGCAAACAGGAAGTAAGTGATTGCTGACATTCTAGCGCTCAGACAAAGTCACTTCTTACCGGGTGGATCTCCTACAGATGGAGGATACATTCTGACAGGTAGGCATGCTTCACACACGCGCTACAGAGCCTGTATCTCACCGGTGCTTCTCCCGAACGAGCGCGTGCATCGCTATTAAAAGTCCGACGCGGCGTGCGCCCATAGTTCCGGCGCGCGACTCAGACGCTCAGCGCTATAGCCTCTTTAAATGAAAATATAATATCGATACTTGGTGAGAACCCATCGAGAATCGATCGCAGGACTAAATATCGCGATATATTGCAATATCGATATTTTGGCACACCTCTAATACACACACACACCGAGCCTGCATGGAGAAATGTCATCAGCTCTGCATTTCTACACTAAAGCACAGGCCGAGACAAACTGATTTTTACATGTTCTGCATCGATGAACATGTTGACGAGTTTGAATCCTTTTTAACCGATTCATGAAGAATGAATCCTTATTGATAGTCCATATAAATGGTTTATATTTCCCTGTAATGTTGGTGTCTCCCCTTAGATGATGCACCACAAATAAACTAACTTGTGTTTAGGTTCAGAGAGTTATTTTGCATTCATGTAGTGTTGGAGGATTTGTTGTTTTGTGTGTTTTTCAAGTCAGACAGTCATTTTTCTGATCATTTCAACACAACAAACAGCATTTTTCAAAGTGTGTTTTTCCCTAAAAGAGATTAACCAATAGGTGCAATTGGCACTAAAATAGGAACAAAAACCACAGTTTTAAATAAAAAAAAGCACACTTTTGTTTCTTTTTCGTATGAGGTTGCTTACCAAAACACTTCAAGGTTCTGATCCGGCTCTTCTGTCACTTTTTAGTACCCTTTGTGGCCCACTAGTCTAAGCAAACGTGCGATAGAGAAAAATTAGGTGGTAGACACGCGCTAGTTTACTGTAGAAAAACAAAAAAAGAAGAATCCAATCTCTGCTCGTCAAGTGTGACACCATGGGCTAAAGGCGGAAAACCTCTGGGTTTCCAGAGCTTTCCAGGTGAGAGCAGAGCAGATAGGAATGCTGCTCTAAAGCAGACACCCGTCAGCACAGTCTCTCACTGTTCACATGTTCTGGCCAATTCTAAAGCTGACCACTTTGATTTTTTTAAGTTGCTGGATTAAAGGGACACGAGGCTTCATTACAGAAAATCACTGAATCCCAAGACTGTGAAATTAGCATAAGAACCTCTCATTGTGTTTCTGCGAGATCAATGTGGCCTCCGCCTCTGCTCCATCGATACGAGCTCTCATCACATCCGTTTGTAAATAATCGCTTTGACCCAAACAGACTAGGAGGAGATGTCCTGATAGGCTGAGGCCCGAAAGAGCAAGAAGCTGAGAAGAGCTAATTCCCTGAACATTCCTCCTGGAATGAGCCAATGAGTCTGTCTATCACACACGCCTGCCAGGCCATTTCATTCAGCTTTTCTGATTAGTTGAGGCTGATTGAACCAGGGGGAGCCACATAAAAGGCAAACTTTGACTGCTGTGATGTCAGTGAAGCACAACAGGGAAACCGGCTTCAGGCTTATTGTGTCTCCACAGGTTCTGAATCCAAAAAAGAAAGGAAAGAAGAAGAAAAAGTATCTGAACTCGGGGACGGTGAGTCTTTACACACTTTTTATCATTCTGCTTCAGCTGCAATTAGGAAACATTTAAGCATTTTTTTTTACAATTATTATCATTTTAGGATTAATAGTTGTGCATTATTGTCCATCATGCTGGGGATTTGGGTGCACAAGACTCCTCTCCCCATGATGTAAATTGGATCCTTTCATGGAATCACTGCAGACATGTTGCTTCACTCAGCAGTTTTAGAGCAGTGAAAGTTGCTGCTGCTCATAATAACAGGCTAGAAAAGGGCAACAGCTGGAAGCTAAAGCAGTTCAGACACTCGTCCTCTTCCCTGCTTTGCTTCAGATATGCTCTCCACTTAACTGTCTCTGAATTTTTGATTAATATTCAAATTTAAACCTATTAGTGAATAATCCCCATGAATATTTCTTTTAGCGTCTCTCAGTCATTAAAGATCTGCTTCATTATGCTAGCCTTAAAAATACATTCATTTCATCTTCCTTTAAAAGGCGTCTCTTTAAAATCCCATAAATTTTAGAACCAGTTTTTCCTTAACCCATGTGGAAAACATCTGCACTTTTAGTCTGGAGTCTGGATGATACAGTCAGACGCCACATCCTCCACTGCATATGTGAGTGAGGGGATGTCGGATCCTCGTGGGGAACGCTAATGGCTAGATTCACATCCTCAGATATCATAGCAGAGAAAAGCTGAGCACAGAGTGACTGAGGCGGAGTCTACCGCTATACTGAACACGTAATAAAAGGATTAAGATATTTAAATTGAAATCCTTTTAAAGTTTCTTTAGTCCACTGAATGTTTGTTACCACTGCAAACATCTGACTTTGTTATTGAAGATGTCATGAGGAGCTTTTTGTGTCTGCACATTGATATTCCTAAAGCTTTTGAACAAAAGAGTGTTTTAAAATGATTTCAACCAGGTAGGTTAGTCAGTCGGTCAGTCAGTTAGATCATGATGGTTAGGTCAGACAGAATGTTTTTAAGAGAACGCAACTAAAGATGCTGCAGCAAATTCATTGACTGTAAATGAGAACCGGACTGAGTGACCCCTCCCCTCTGAAACAGGTACCTGCTGGCTCCAAGGAGCAAAATCCCATAGAGTATGTCTGCATTCCCTCACTTCCCCCAAACACCTAAACGAATATGAAGTACAGGACTATCCAGTGCCCTGGGCTTTAATGCAATTCAGACACCATTCTATGGAGTCAAATCAGGATCAGCTTAAAGTGAACGAAAAAACAGACTGAAAACTGGAAAAACAGACATTCTAACTCAGGGGTCTCAAACTCGCGGCCCCCGGGCCATCTGCAGCCGGATTACTGTTAGTGCAGCCCGCAAAATTGATATGAATGATAGTTGTTGTGTGCAGAGCTGAACGAACCAATCACAGTGAGGTATATGGTTCTGGAGGCGGGACATCGGCGGGCTGTCCAGTACCTCCTCATTCATTCATACCTGCAGTCAGCTGGGCGGAGGAGGAGCCATGAAGCACCAAACGTGATTCGTGAGACAAATTCACATGCCCCGCCCCTCTTTCGTTGCGTGGTGAATTTACTGCTCGCGGCTTGTCAAAAAATGTGTTTCTGTTGCTGCGCTGCGTGTGGGAGGAGCTACTAGCTCCGTCTGTGGATGTCTCTCTTAGAATGAATGGGAGACACATGTGATGTTGAGGAAAAAGGTTTTTTGGTGTGCTGACTGTTCCTATTGAATCAGAGCTCCTCAAGCACCGAGCCACAAACCTGTGCCCCGCCCCTCTTTCACCGCGCAGCGATCCGCTGCTCCTGCCTGTCAAGCATGTGATTCTAAACTTGAGGCCACGCCCGCGTGTCTGTGAATCTTAAGGCGCACACTGGCTTGGTCGGCGCAACTCCTCCCCCCAAGAAAAGTCCATGCAAACACGAGTAGAAGTCCAATATTCTGCTGCGCGCGTTTGCATAGAACCTCAGTGGAAAGCAGCCCCCGAATGTGCGCTGATGGAGCCGGCGCGCTCGAGCACCCCACACCTCCAATGAATGGAAGACAGTGACCAAATGACAAGGAAGACACAGATCACATTTGAAACTGAATAAAAATAATTTTTATTTTAATTATTATTTTTTTATTTATTTATTATTCATTCATCTTCCTGACCACTTCTTCCCTTTCGGGGTCGCGTGGGTGCCGGAGCCTATCCCGGCTACTGAAGGGCGAAGGCGGGGTACACCCTGGACAGGTCTCCAGTCTGTCTCAGGGCCTCAATCACACACACATCCACTCTCACATTCACACCTAGGGACAATTTAGAGTCACCAATTAACCTATGAAGCATGTTTTTGGACGGTGGGAGGAAGCCGGAGTCCCCGGTGAAAACCCACGCATGCACGGGGAGAACATGCAAACTCCACACAGAAAGGTCCCAGCCGGGATTATTTATTATTGATTGATTTATTTTTAGATTCATTTTTAATATATTTATTTATGTTATTCCTTATTTTGTATTAAAAATAAAGATATTTGAGAACATTGGAATGTTTTATCACCGATTTTCTTGTGGAAATCCTGATGCGGTCCAGCCTCACCCAGACTCTGCCTCCAGCGGCCCCCGACTGAATTGAGTTTGAGACCCCTGGTCTAACTGGAAAAAAAAAGGTGAAAATTTCAAACCGAGACATTTTTCAATTGGTCATTTTTAAATATGTTTTTTAAATCAAGTTTTCAGTATTTTGTTTTTCACATTTTTAAGATTTATTTCTAGTTTTCTTTTTTTTTTCAAATGTTCAAAAAAAATTTTTTTCAAAGTTTTGCTTTTTTTTTCCAAATTTTCAAGATTTACTTCATGTTTTGAGTTTTTTTTTTACATAATTTTTAAAATATATTTTTTAAAAACATTTCTAATTTACAATGTCTTATTATCAAATGTTCTTTTTTTCCAGTTACAAGGTCTATTTTTCATTTTTTTAATCTGTTTTTTCGTTTACTTTAAGCTGATCCTGATTTACCTCCTACCATGCTCACTACTTCTTTTTGAAACACCAAATATGATGCTAGTCATTTGCCTAGACAAAGACTTAATAATATGAACATTTTGCAAAACCTGTTTATGAATCCATTGTGTTCTAATGATGAAAACTTGGAGGATTAATAATAATAAAAAAAAAAAAAATCTTTTTTTCATTTTTATTTTTTATGACAAATTGTTCAAATGTCAGCATTACAACACATTTGTTTTTCATAGACATTTCTGGGAAATGTCTTGGTCAAAATGGTAAACCCTCCGTAGAGCACCAAGTAGTGGGTAGAGAAAGAATTGGACACAGACATAGATGTCAATAGAGAAATAAACTCAGTCATTCTATTGGTCAGAACTATCATTCTGGCTCTGATACATTTTTAACATCTTGATAATCCAAATGTTTTAATTATATTGTCTTTTTTGGAAGTTATTTCAGCTATAAACTGACCAATGAAATGCCTCAGTAAAAGCATGTGGTCTCACCTCAAATGTTCAAGAAGTTTGATTGACAGATTCTCTCGAGCCGCTAGCAGTGGTGGGGGTGTGGCCGTTCAACAAACTGACTCCTGATTGGTGAGAGTGGCTGCCATGGAGACATTGACTCAACCGACACAGATCCATCTCCGCTTGCTGACAACATCTGGCTCCATCATGGCGGCCTTCATATTGTGAAAAATAGTGACTGAATTGCCTTCCTTTGTTCAGATATTTCTATAGGTGACGTCACACAAACTCACTCCAGTTCTCATATACAGTCAATCTGTTAAAAGGGTGTTAAAAGCATTTTCTCCCACACATTACAGTGTTGAAAACACAAGCCAGCATTTCAGCCTGTAAACAAACCTGAGAATGCATGCTTTAGTTGGCGCTTCATATAAAATAAGGGTTGTTTGTCACTCATTTTTCTACCAGAATTGACAAAAATATATGTTTGGTTTCTGTCAGGTGTTTAAAGAATAACAGTAGAGCACTTCTGCAGTGATCTGACACTTTATGCTGTAGTTTTGGACCAAAGCGTTGCTTTTTTGTGGAGATACTGTATGTTTAGTGTTTCTTGATTGAGGACTGGCAAAGCAGCCAGTCACAGAGATGAAGTGTCTACTGTACAAACGAGCACGCCTCGTTCACACGCCTGTCTGACCGGCAGGTGACCCTCCTTTCCTGCCTGGTGGACACCGAGCTGTCCTTCCTGGACTACATCAGAGGCGGGTAGGTTCACAATCACAACAGCACGTGATCGTACAGTAAGTGAGGCCGCTGCGTTACCCTCTTCATTAAATGTGGTGTCACTTGCAGTTAGTGTTGAGTCTGCAGAGGCTGAAAGGATTACTGGCTGGTGTTATCTCTCTGCTCTCATATGAAGACAGACAGCTGCCGATAACCTGCTGCTTAATTGCTCTCTGCTGCATGCTTTGAAACATGCTGCGGTCTAATCTGACATGATTGATGGTTTCATGTTTTTCTTTGTGTCACTTTTTTTGCAGGACACAGATTAATTTCACAGTGGCAATTGATTTCACAGCATCAAATGGTGAGTGTTTTAAAGCTCTGCTCTTGTTAATGAAACCATTTAAGTGTATCAGACAGATACAAGTTTGGCAGTTAATGATGAAGCACAGGATTTGAAGTCTTTCTTATCAGTCCGCTCAGCTGAATGACACTTCACCCGTTTCATGTCCCTCCAAAGACAACGATGATAAAGTTGGAAGTGGGTTTTTTTTCACTTTATCTGTAGTTTTAAACTTCCTGTTGAAAGTTTGTTAATATGCAAACAAGAGGTTGTTACACCACTTTTTTAAAGGGACATTTTCCTGCGGTGATGTGGTTTAGGTAAACAACAGGTTCTTCCAGGTTCAGCGCGTTAACTGACACCAAACAAAATTAACTTCTCCTCACAGAAGACTTCGTCACCTATGAGCAATGTTTCTTTTTTTTTTTTTTAACAAGTTAATAATACATGATACAATTTGAAAATGATGCCACAGAAGAACGTCCTAATCTGATGCTAGTTAGATGCTGTTTTGTGGTGTAGCTAAAATAATCAGAGATTTCTGTTTGAACTGCATAAAAATACAAAAGTAGTTTCTGATCCAAACATAAATGAATCGCTGTTTTATGCAAGAGTTGCTTTTGTCTTAAGGATGGCAGAGTTCTGTCATAGAATAAACACTAGAGAGATATCATACTTTCCACACTATAAGGCACACTTCAAAGCCTTATTTTTTTTTCATAAAATGACAGTGCGCCTTGTAATCTGCTGTGCTTTAAATATGGATTCATTCTGGTTGAATTTGCTGATGTTGACTGAATTTTGAGTGGTACACAGCGCTCTGTCAAAATGTCCGTTTTTATGAGTTGCAAACAAGGTTGGTTGTTAAGAATACGCTAACACGGCTAACATGTAGCAGTGTTACACTGTGTTTACGCTAGCTTGTGGCGTAGGCCAAGTGTGACACCACATCGAATAGGGCTGTGGATCGTTGCTTAGGTGGCGACTCGCTTTGGTTCACGGATCAAGCTCAACTATTCACAAATCACACCACAATTCTTACTTTTTAATGTGCTTGTTGCTATGTGTGTGTCTGTTTACTGGATGTATGAAAATTGAAATGATTCGTATTACACCACCATCATTTATACCTTTATTTAGAACAGGAGATCAGAGTCAATAAAACTGAGAAAAACAAAAATATTTGAATAGAATGAAATGCTGTTTGTCACTTTAAGCAAGATTTTCTTTCAATCCTCTGGTTAAGTTTAGCAGTAACATAAATAAAGCATAAACATCTCTGTTTTGGATAGTTTAACAACAAAACCTGAAGATGTTTTCCATCCTCAAAGCTTTCTGAGCATTGCATATTGTGTTTTTTTGCAACAGAATCAGTTCATTCATGTTGATAACATCCACACTTCAGCTGTGCAGAGCTGCACATCAATGCGAGGCTGCGTTTCTCCGCTTCAGAATGTGGTTACATTAGCTCATTCCGTCAACAGTTGAGGAGTTACAATGACCAAAAGAAAGTAAACAAAATAATTTATTTATTTAATATTTTTCAGAAGTTATATTAGAGTGCGGAACTTCAGTCTCAATTTTTTAATGGACAAAAAAAAAAACACTCCCTAGTTTTGCGTTGAAAACTGGAAGCTTCACCGACACTTTATTTTAAAAATTTGTTTTCTTCTGCTGACAGTGTTTGGCTTTGTTTCAGTTCAAAAACTTAAAATTCAACATTATTCTGCATTTCAGAGCAAAAAATACATCGTTCCTGGATACTATTTTACAACACTTCTATAGTTAGAAAGTTTGTGAATGGATGTCACGAATATTCATATTAGAATTTTCAGGAGCAGATCGCAAGTATCCGAGCACCCGGATACTCGTTACAGTCCTATTCTAGGGTTGTAACAAGTATCCGGGTGCTCGTATACTCGTTACAGTCCTATTCTAGGGTTGTAACAAGTATCCGGGTGCTCGTATACTCGTTACAGTCCTAGAATTAGGGCCAGATGCCTGTTTTCTGCTGTGTTACAATTGCCTAAACAGAGCTGGAAAATGTTGATTTGACTTTTCAAAAGTAAACTATTACTGTCAGCTCATGAAAGAGAACTTCTAGAAACATTTGAACAAGATCTGAGTGAGTTTACTCTCAATAATGAATGTTTAGACTGATCTTGTCTTCTATTCAAAGTCAATGACAGCTTTAGACTTCTCACTATTTCCAGGTTTTCTGGCAGGACCATCGATCTTTATGTTTTATGGAGGATGATTGTGGTATTTGTATGTGTGTTAACTGTTCTGACCTCAGATCAGAGCAGTTCACCCACTGGTAATCAGATTACTCAGAGAAGGAAAATAAACTAACCAGGATTTCTTCAGTAGTGAAGAGGGAAGAGTCCATCAGCTCTGAATCCCCGTCTGGTGGGCGGACTGTGAAATGTGGGTTACGAAAAGCTCCTTGCCCTGTGCCGTACAGGTGCCTGAGTCCTTCTGGCAGAAGCTGAGTGGGATCCACTTGTAGAACCACTTGTAGATTTGCCCTGCGACGCCCAACAGTAGCTGGGTTAGGCTCTGGCTACCCTGTGGCCTCATAAGGGATACCAAAGCGAGTTCAGAAAATGGAGGGATGGATAGAGTTTAGGAAAGACAAATATTAAGATGAGTGTTTAGGAAAAAAAAATCTCTTTATTTTGCTACTGTCTCAAATTTGGATCCACTTTAACATGGTGTAAATCAATTTTAAAGAATCGACAAATGTTACATTCTTTCAGTAAGTAGTCTTTTAAAGAATTGGCTAACAATATGAGTTATTCTCACCATAAATTTAAAAAAATTAGCTAAGCTTTTCCCACCTAAATTGAGATTCCATGGAGGCAGCCATTTTGAGATGAGCAGGAAAAGCCTCCTACTGCCCCTAGTGGAACGACGATGAACTACAGGGCAGAAAACATGGACCAGGTTTTATCCAATGGGTTTTTAAGTAAAGTTTGGGTGGTGCTGATGAGACGGGGGTCTCAGAAATGCGTGGGTCCAATAGGATATGAATGCTTACAGCTTGTAGTGTTTACTTTATTGTCCAACATTCTGCTCCTGTGAAATTCACTGATGCTCCAGATGGATTCATTTAAGCTTCATTAAGGATTTCCAAAGACATCTGATCCCAACTATTTGAGGAAATGGAGGCACTAGTCGTGGAACTTTTTTAAGTGTTGCAGCTTTACCAAAATGAAACTGAGCGGAAGACTGAAGGAACAGATGCTGCTTCAGTGTTGTTTTGATCAGAATTGTGGCAGAGTAAGTCTTTGTTTTTAAGTCAGAATTGTGGAAACAGTTTTTCTCATCCTGCATGGATCTGATTATTGATATTTGTTCATATTTTCTTGGTACAATCAAATTGTAACACCAGACACAGCATTTTTTTCAATGTTTGGTCTCTCATATAAAAGTAGGGCTGTACATGTTGATGCGTTAACACACGTGATTAATAAAACATAATTAATTTGTTAAATGTTATTAATCAGGCGTCCTGCCATTGAGCTGTGAGATCAGCATAATAATACTCCATCTAAAATAAACTAGAGCTGTCAGGCGATTAAAAAATTTAATCGCGATTAATTGCATTTTGTCCACAGTTAACTCGCGATTAATTGCAAATTAATATGTGGCCTTTTTTTAAGGAAAAAAAATGTGTGGTTCGTGGAATTTAGTAGTTCTACATTAATGATGAAAACAAGAATGACAAAATTTATAGTTTTCATCAGAAATACTTTATTTTGTAACATTGTATTGAGATAACCTTTCTTAACAATAAAAGGCTGTAACATAAAATGCCTAACAAAAGCCCAAGTGCAAGTGAAGGGCATTTTAAATTCAAAACTTCAATCAACGTTCAGTAAAATAAAATAAAAAACATCAAAAATAACATTTCCATAACACTTTCATGTTCATTTTTTGTCAGGACCAAATCTTTTCCTCCTCTGCTGAACTACAGTAATAAATGAAATAGATATTTATTATTTCCAATGAACTTTTGTTTTTTAAAACATTAAAGACTGAGAAAAGCGGGATACACTGTGGATAGTTTGACAGTCTGTTACTGCCGCCGCGTCGCTGCAGGTCGATGCAGCGACGTGTCCAGCAGAGCTCACGCCATGAATATGCCGGCAGACAGACCGCTATGCTGGGGCTGGATCACGCTTAAACCTCCAGAACATTTAAAACGTCCCCCGGTGCGCGTGCTGTTCGGAACATCGGGGGTCCGCAGCTCTCGGGACGCGGCGCCGGACGCGAGCCGGTACCACCAGACATGGTACTGGACGTGAACCGGAGCCGGGTTAGGGTGCAGGAGCTCTCCAGGTCCTAGCGCCAGGGGGTTCTAGCTAGCAGCTCGGTGTTTGGAGACCCGCCGGTGATCTAGTGAGAGCAGCCGGTGAGTTAGAGGGCGGGACGCCCGCGCGCGGTATGGAAAGGCACGTATGAGAAAATTCGTGATTAATGCGTCAAAAAAATTGTCGGCGTCAAGCACATGTCAGATTAACGCGTTTTAACGCCACAAATCTGACAGCCCTAAAATAAACGTAAACTTTTTTTTATATTCTGTGACTTAGATTTTTTTTTAATTGAAGAGATAATATGGGATTTATTTGTAGTTGTTGGACAAAGCCGATCTTCTATTTTAATAAATAAGGCGGAGACCGAAAATGTGTCTGACGGCTGTAATGCGGCTGCAGCGGTGCACCCGCTTTTTGGGGGGTGTCCAATGAGGAGACCAACCTCATTATGTTATTTTGGGATGGGGACCGACATGAATTTTCCACAATAACAAGCACTGGCATCGTCTAAAAATTGAGGAAAATCCCGCCCGCTGACGCCGCATGAGGCAAACAGTTCAGAGAAGACAGACACGCCCCCACCTGTGAGCAGCCGACCTGAAATCCAGCTGGATCAAACTTCTCCCAAAAAAATGTTTGATGTTTTTTCACAAGCATATTAAAGAAAGTTTATGAGAAAAATATGAAAAGCTGGAAAAAAAGAAAAACAGAATTTCAAGAAAGATGTCAAATAGACTGCAGTGCTCTTAGGAGAGAATTTCTTATTTTTGGGGCTGTCTGGTGTGACTTTATAGCCTGGATTTTTTTATTCAAAAACATGTTTACCGGTATTAGTTTGTTGACAAATTGTATTCTTGTTGTTTTTTATAAAATTACATCTGAAACTTTCATTCTATGTTGTAAAATCAGTTTGTTAAACACTTTTGAGGTTTCTGCAGCTAAATGAATCTCATTTTCCAGACAGAATTTCTTGTTTTGCATGGTTTTATTTTCTAGTGTGAGAACATAACATGGAAAAATGACGAAACAAAGGTAGTGGCACATAGGAGAGATTGTGCTGATTAAAATGATATCAAGTAAACAGCAGGTAGTCTTTCAAACTGAAAATACAGAAAATTAACTACTTACACACAAAAACAGTTTTAAACCCTAGATTCCAAAGAGTTAAAAATAAACGTTCTAAATGTAGAGTTTCGCGTGTGATTTCATATTATGATTATTTGCAGATAATAAGTGGCTGGCAAATACTGTAACTAAAAAGAAAATAATGGCGATTAAATTTTTCCAGATCTACGATTAATTAGTTAATTTTTTTAATTGATTCCCAGCCCTATATACAAGTATTAAAACAAAACATTTTTTGTTCTCAGGATTCAAACTGCATTTCATTGTTGCTCATAAAAAGTTTTGACCAACAATAAAGATATGTAATAAAGTGTTCATATCTCACTGTGTTTTAGTTTTATTGAGTTAAATCTGCTGAGTTTAACTTGTTTCCAGCAAGAAAGCAAAAACAGTTGAGAGGGAATTTAGGGATTCAGGAAAGCCAATATTAAAAGGATTTCATCCACATGTAGTTCAACGTTTTTATTACTGTCTCACGATTGTTCTTTTAATAAAATCCATGATGTGTCACATCAAAGACTTTAGAAGAACTATTGCATGTTTAATTACAACATGGATCAAAAACATGAAGACCTATGGCTAAAGAATTACAACGAGGATGCTACAGAGAGACGACCGTTTAGAGGTTTGGGGTGTCTGCGTGTCCGGGATGTGGCGGTGAATGCTGCCTGCAGGTTTGCAGAACTGTTGTGGACTTAAGTGGAACGGAAGTTTCTGTTTTTACATTCAACCAACAGCTAAAAGATAAACCATTCTTTTTTTAAACATCCTCTGGTATTTGCTGATACTGATCTAACAAAGTAAAGTTCTTCTCGGTGCATGAGTCATTTGAAAGGCACCAAAGCCTTACTACAGTCCTGATCATGATCTCAAGAAAGAAAAAAGCAAGAAATGATCCCAGCTAGATTCAAGGTTCTGACTACAGCTTCAAACTGCACAAAGAAGAAAGAGGAGCAAGAGGACATTATATATCTATATTAGAATTATACTTATAGTGGAGTGGATGTGTATTGGGTCAAATCAAGATCAGCTTAAAGTGAAGAAAAAAACTGACTTTGTAACTCATTCATTCATTCATCGTCCAGACCGCTTCTTCCCTTTTCGGGGTCGCGGGGTGCCAGAGCCTATCCCGGCTACTGATGGGCGAAGGCGGGGTACACCCTGGACAGGTCTCCAGTCCGTCGCAGGGCCCCAATCACACACATCCACTCCCAGACACACCTAGGGACAATTTAGAGTCACCAATGAACCTATGAAGCATGTTTTTGGACGGTGGGAGGAAGCCGGAGTCCCCGGTGAAAACCCATGCATGCACGGGGAGAACATGCAAACTCCACACAGAAAGGTCCCAGCCGGGATTCGAACCGGGGCCTTCTCGCTGTGAGGCAAGAGCGCTAACCACTGCGCCACCGTGCAGCCCCGACTTTGTAACTGAAAAATATATTTTTTAAAGCAATAAATGTAAATTTGAAAAATAAAAAAGAAAACTTGAAGTACACTTGAAATTTGAGCAATATATTGTAAATTCGAGGAAAAAAAAAAGCAAAAATCTAAAATAAAAAATAATAATAATAATCATAAAATTACCAATTGAAAATTAATGTATCCAAAAGAAACAGCTGATGCTTTGAATTTTCTTTTTTTTTGTTTTGCATTTCTTTATTTTCAATCTCAGTTTTCTGTTTTTGGTTTCAATTCAGAGTTTTCGCTGCCGAGCTGATAATAATTTCCTGTGGGGGCGGGGCTTTGTGTTCATTGGCTACTGGGACATGTTTCCCATGGGGGGACAGAGGGGGGCTCCTCACTACACATTTTCTACATTCTTCTCTATTTTGTTAACTTTCACCTTTTAAACTTTCATATAAAAATAAGTCTAGCATTAGGATGAAAACAAGGATCTAATCACAAAGAAGATTTATCTAACACTACCAAGCTGCACGTCTTTGTGAAAAACGCCATGGAGGAGTAGGGGTGTGCCAAAATATCGATATTACGATATATCGCGATATTTAGTCCTGCGATCGATTCTCGATGGGTTCTCACCAAGTATCGATATTATATTTTCATTTTAGGAGGCTGTTACACTGAGCGTCTGAGTCGCGCCACGGAACTATTGAGCAGATGGGCGCGCTGCGTCGGACTTTTAACAGCGATGCACGGCTTCATTCGGGAGAAGCACCGGTGAGATACAGGCTCTGTAGCGCGTGTGTGAAGCATGTCTACCTGTCAGCATTTATCATCCATCTGTAGGAGATCCACCCGGTAAGAAGTGACTTGTCTGAGCGCTAGAATGTCAGCGATCACTTACTTCCTGTTTGCTGTGGGAACTGGGCGCGTGCTACGCAGTTGTCTGTTCAAGGACCGTCGGAATTTTTGTTTTCATGCACTTCGATGTTTAACCTGCTGCTGTACGGTGTAACTTTGGTAAATGTATAATGTGACATTTTCAAACAATGTAATTACTTGTTGCTAATGTTGATTTTAAGTAATTCTTAAATTTAAAAAAACAGGATTTGATGTATGAACTTAAAGTTAAATGCAATTAAAATAAAGTACATGAATTCACTGTAAAATTAGGGAGGTTGCTAATTAATTGAAGCACTTAAAATTATATTTATTGCCATTATTATGTGTGTTTTAAGGTTTTTACCTATTAACTGCTGACTGACCAAATGGAAAAATGATAAAAATTGGAAAAATAATCTCAAGTGACAGTCTGAGTAAATCAGACTTCATTTTTGGATGCTCAGCCCTTTTCTAGTGAGGGAAAACTGCACAAAAAAGTACTTCCATTTTGACAGAGGCTGTAAAACATTATATTGATCATCCTTTGGTGTGACGTTCTTTTGGAGGTAGATAGCTGTCACTACTTGACTTATTTAATATTTGTTCTGTTACAACAATTCTGCACTAGGTAGTGTCACTGCTGATCATGTTTACTATTGTTAACATTGAATCTGACAGATAATTCTAATTCAGTTGTTGTCAATGCTTGTCAAAGACATATTATTACTGATTTCAGCAATGTTGCACAAAAGTGTCCATAACTTGTTGCACAAAAATAAGAAAAGTTGTTTATTATGATTGTGTTTAAGCTAAAAATGATAAATGGGGATATATTTTCCCAAAAAACAGGTTCTTCTATATAATGTTAGTAATTAGAGACCATTTTTACCAATTATCGCAATATCACAATATTATCGATATTGTAAGCCATGTATCGCGTATCGTATCGTATCGTAACCCTATAGAGGAGATTGATTGACAAGACGTGCTGAAAAAACTCCACCAAACAGAGAGACCGTCAAAGCTGCTCTGGATATTAGCGAGGACACCATACAGTGACATAAACAGACTACTTTCTGCAGCAGAAAAGACATTACATCACCAGAACTCTTATCCCCCTTTAAACTAAATGTTTCTACAGAAAGTATCACAAATATGACCCTCCATGCCAGCATGACTCAAGGTGTTATTTCCCTTATCCCCAAACCCAACAAAGATATTTTGCTAATAGATAACTGGAGACCGATCAGTTTACTTACTAATGATTATAAAATTCTGGCCACGTATTAGCCATGAGATTTAAAAGTGTACTTGATACAGTACTAGACGAGAATCAGACAGGTTTAATGAAAGACAGATGCATTCCAAACTATCTGAGGCTAGTAGATTATTCAGACCTTATTACTGATTCATTTTCTTCCTTGATTTTTGTAAGGCATTTGATACTGCTGAGCACCCTTTTATACTCTATTGTCTTGAAAAGTTGGGTTTGGGGGGTTAGTGCAGTTAAAACACTCCATGCAAATGGAAATAGTTCTGTTGAGTGTTGGCACCTCTCAGATTCTGTCTTCAGAGGAATAAGACAGGGGGTCCTGTCTCTGTGTACCTTTTTCTTCTGGTTGCACAGGTATTTTACAGATACTAGTAATATTGATGGGATTTCTGTTACTGGTAAAAACATTCTTATCAGTCAGCTGGCAGATGACACCACATTATTCTTAAAAAAACTCCTCACAGATTCACAGGCTCTTCAAATCATAGAAACATTTTCAAAAGCATCAGGACTTTATCTGAACTTGAAGGAATGTGAGTTATTTCCTCTTAAACATTGTGTTCTAACCTCTATAAATAGTATAGTAGTCAAAGAAAATGTAACTTATCTGGGATTACAGATAACTAAAGATCAAAAACAAAGAACTGATTAATTATGACCCCATGATTACAAAAGCACAAAACGGGTTTAATTGTTGGCGACAAAGGGATCTGTCACTTAAAGGTCGTGACCTCTTAGCAAAAGCAGAAGGAATCTCTAGACTGGTTTACATTGCTTCCTCACTATCTCTGGACAGTAAAAATGCAAATAGGATTGATCGCATACTTTTTCATTTTCTTTGGAGAAATAAAACACACCATGTACGAAAATCCAATGGAGGACCTGACTTTCTTGACTTCTCCACTCTAAACAATGTCCTTAAATTTAAATGGTTTAAAAAAATTCTTAAAAAGTGAATTTTGGAACTTCATTCCAAAATATATATTTGATAAGCTTGGAGGTCTGCCATTTCTTCTATTATGTAACTTCAAAATAGGAAAAATTCCCTTAAAACGTTCTAACTTTCATAAGCAGGTTTTGTTGCCGTGGACTCTGATATGCAAACATCATTTTTCTCCACAGCGCTACTGTATTTGGAATAACGCAGATATTCTTCACAAAAACAAGAGTATTTTTCTTAAAAATTGGTTTGAAAAAAACATCTCTCTTGTAACATAACTGATAAATCCACAAGGTAATCTAATGTCATACAATGAGTTTTCTCCACGTATAATCTGCGCGTCTCGCCTGCAGAGTTTGCATTAGTTATTGGAGCCAGTCCAAGCGGTCTTAAAGTTTTGTGTAGCAGTTCTCCTTCAAATACTCCATGTTCTCTCCCCAAAATAACAGCATCATGGTGGGTTAGAAAAATATGTGTTGCAGCTATCAGAAATAACCAAAACATCCGTTCACTGTTTCAAAATGAGATTACCACAAAACCTCGTGTTATTTCTTACTGGAGTAGGTTTGGTTGTAGTATTACATGGGAAAAAGTTTGGTCTCTGCCCCACAAATATATGTATTTCATCACCAATAAAGTTAAAGAAATTTCTTTTAAGATTATTCATAAATTTTACCCTGTAAAACATTTTTTCACTAAATTTAAAAAAGATCTGGACATAAACTGCTCATTTTGCCATTCCTCACCAGAAACTGTGCCTCATCTCTTTTGGTATTATACTTTCTCTCAAGTATTTTGGAAAGTTCTAAAAATCCACTTGTGTAAAGACTGTAAGTTATTCTAAGAGCATATTGTTTTGGGACATTTTGTTCAAGAGAGATTTAATACAGAGAAAATGGACATAGTTAACTTACTTATAATTATGGCTAAATATTTCTTTCTCCCGCGACCCCGGCAGGGACAAAGCGGTCAGGAAAATGAATGAATGAATGAAAGCATATTTCATTCATAAATGTAAATATGTTAACAAAAACTGTCTTTTATGTTTTTCAGAAAGAAATGACATTGTGTACAAATGCTATTGAGTCCTGCACTAACAAAAAAGCTGTTAGAACCTTTGAAGCATGGTCACATTTGAAACTGTAGCAGAATCCTTTACCTTTATTTTATTTTATTTTATTTTTTTTTTTCATATATCATTTTTTGTTGTTGTTCATTTTCCTGGCAAATGTGAAAATGTTATTGACACGTATTGTGGAATGTCAATGTTTCTGTATGTGCAATAATTGTCAATAAAGTAAAAAAAAAAAGTCACATCACCGTTACAACTGCGTGGGAGACACGTCCCAGTAGCCAATGAGCTCAAAGCCCCGCCCCCATGTAAAATCTGAATTGAAACTGAAAACAGAAATCTGAAAGAAAAGAGGGAGAAATGGAAAAAGGAAAGATGACAGTACAGATACATATTTATTTTTTTATTGGTAGCAGTTTTATTTATTTATTTTTATTCACGTTTCAAATTTACTTTTTTATTTATTTACAATCTACTTGTTTCTCATTCACTTTAAGCTGATTTGAGCCCATAGAGGTGATCAGTATTAGATTACATTCACGGGAAACGGTAAAGGCAAACACAACACATGCTGTATTAAGAACCAGAACATTTGCAAAGAAAGGAAACATTTTTGAGATTGCAAAAGCGTAAAAGGAAAAAACTTGTTTTCCATTTTTCCTTTCAGGATTCTTTTGTAAACAGCAAACCTGTTTTAATAAAAAAAATAAATAAATAAGTTAAAAAGATTAAGCCTTATTCGCAAAACAGTTTGAAAAAGGACATTTTTATTCTCCACTCATTGAAGAGGACATGGGGAGTTAGCCGCATTTTTAAAGTTTAAAGTGAAATAGTAAGCTTGAGTACTCAGTAAGACTTTTGTAATTACTACTTTACCACTCATTAGAACTCGTCATTAGCAGAGAAACCTTCATGAGTTAATGTCTGTTGTGTGTTTTTTCAGTGTCCATCCATTTAAAGATGAATCAAATCTGCAGGAACAGATCAGATTTTCCTGACCTTGATGTGTGTGCTTTTTCCTGTTGAATCATTTGGGACTCAGGCAACCCGTCGCAACCCACTTCCCTCCATTACATGAGCCCGTACCAGCTGAATGACTACGCCATGGCGCTGCGGGCGGTCGGGGAGATCATCCAGGACTATGACAGTGACAAGATGTTCCCTGCACTGGGCTTTGGGGCCAAGCTTCCACCTGATGGACGCGTCTCTCATGAGTTCCCTCTGGTGAGCAGACATGTTCTGTTGATTTCACAATATTCTTTTAAGTTAAAGTATTAGAAAATGTGCAACGTTTCATTAATTCATTAAGATTAAACATCGGAATTCGGTGGAACCAGACAGTCACCATTAAAGATCAGATTTACAACCTTCTGTTGAAATAGTTATCAGTCTTCTCACCAGGATGCTTGACAGAGGGTTTGTCTTGCTGTGTTTTATGTGATCTCAGATCAGTCTTTGTGTACTCCCTTCTGGAGCTCTCACAGACATTTTAGACTGGAGAACTGTGCAGAGTATGAACAACACTGCACACTGCCCCCTCCCATAAAAAAACCTCATATCCAAGAATCTACCAGTCTGCACGAATGCTTTGAAAATTAAGCCTAAAACTATGTTTTTCGCAACTACTTCATTTAAATGAGAAAAATGACAATTATTTCAATTGAAGTCAAGACACATTAAACTGTACAACTGAGTTTTTTTATTTAATTGTCATATTTGAGCTCAAATCTTTTCAAAACATAAATTTTACTCTGCCAGTAAACAGTGAGACAAAAAAGTATTTGAACATCCTGTGATTTTGCAAGTTCTTCCATAGAAATCATGGAGGGTCTGAAATGTTCATCTCAGGTGCATGTCCACTGTGGAAGACATCTAAAAAAATCTGGAAGGCACATTGAAAATATTAAAATAATTCATTTGTATGCTACTACTGCAAATAAATATTTAAACATCTGTCTATCAGCTAGAATTCTGACCCTCACAGACCAGTTAGTCCACCCTGAGATAGTCCACCTGCACTCCACTCATTATCCTAAATTCGAAGCACCTGTTTGAGGTGGTTAGCTCCATAAAAACACCTGTCCACCTCACACAATCAGGAAGACTTGCACTTCTAAAATGGCCAAGACCAAAGAGCTGTCCAAAGACACCAGAGACACAATTGTAGACCTCTACAAAAGGACTACGAGGTGATTACCAGTAAAAAAAAGATCCTCTGTTGGAACAATTCTTAGAAAATGGAAGAAGATAAACATGACTGTCAGTCTTCTTCAGACTGGAGCTCCATGACAGATCTCACCTGGTGGAGTTTCAATGTTCCCAAGAAAGATGAGGATCAGTCCAGAACTACACAGGGGGAGCTGGTCAATGACCTGAGAAGAGCTGAGACCACCGTTTCCATGGTTACTGTTGGTGATCCACAAAGACGTCATGGTTTGAAGGTTCTCCTACTTAAACCAGCACATGTCCAGACCGTCTTAAGTTTGACCACTTGGATGATCCAGAGGATCATGGGAGAAAGTCATGTGATCAGCTTAGATCAAAATAGACCTTTTTGATCTGAATTCCACTCGCTGTGTTTGGAGGAAGAAGAATGATGAGATCATCAGTACAAACCTGGTTTGTGCAATCACAAACAAAGACTACTGTACCAAATATTACACTTGATCCCAAATGCTAAAACACATTTACTGAAACTTTAGACCAATTTAACCAAACACCAAACTCCGTTTTCAAAATATAAGCTTAATAAATAAAATACTTGAGTCAAAAGTTCAGTTTGAGGTCATAATGAAGACTGTTGTCAAAACTAACAAACCTGCAGCAATCACAACACACTATACAACAAACAGTTGGCACTGTTCATAAAATGGTTGATAAGGAATGACCCCCCCCCCCCACCCCCAAGCTTTGCGAAAAATAGTTTTCAGGTTTTTCTTTTTTTGTTGTAAATCCACATTTTTTGCACTTCACCATGTTTTCTCTGTGGGTCAGACCAGAGCTCTGCACCCACATCACTGTGATTGTTGACCAAAGACACACAGCAGGAAAGAATGATCTTGTCTGTCTGATCCAGTCTGGACTAGACCCAACTGTAATGCTATCAAAGCCATGTCTAAGGCCTGCAACAGGTTTTGTCGAGTGTATGGTTGTCTCTCGTGAACCTTCCAAGCAGAAAAAAAAATCAATTTGGTTATGGAGAACAAGGTGGAAGAAAACCAATACAAATGAGGGGTTAGTCTTGAACAACTGTCTGATGAGTAAACTTTAGGGAAAGCTGACATTGTCCCAGACAACAACAAAATCTCCTCTGTTATTTTCTTGTTGAATTTCTATATGAATGATACAACTTGAATTGCTGAGTTGAGGGTTGACCTTTTGACCTGCTACACTCATGGTCATTCCATAAACCAACATACAGTCAATAACTATGGTCTGGAACTCATCAGAACCTTCTTCTTTATCTGGGTCCAGGTCTTAGTGTGGGTCTGGGTCCTGCTCTGTTATCCATCTTTAAAAAGCTGAGCAGTTGTTCCAGAACTGTCTTTATATTCACTGCAGTAAATTAGTAACAAATGTCTCCAGTTTTGCTCAGTTGTGTGTTGATGGTGATCGTTGTGTTGGAACAGAGTTTGAGTTTTGACTCTCACGTGTTGAGAATGGCAGCTGTGTTTTAAAAGTGAAAAAGTGTCTTATGTTCTACAAAGAGTCAATGAGAGTTTTGCAAATTATGTTTTATGGGTTTCGGTCAAAGGGTGATGTTTTTGAGATATATATATGCACACAGTTAAGGTACTCAAACTCCTTCACCTGTTTTCTTCATAAATGACCTTTAAAGGCCTCGTGCGGTGAAAATCGTGATTTTTCTTAAACTGCAATAAAACATTAGTATTTATGTCACAAATGAACCCCCGTATAATTATTTTGTCACCCGCGGCCCTGTGCACTCTCTACAAGCGTTCAAAGATAGCGCGGTCGCTCAGATTTTGGGCAGCAACCGATAAGTAGGTCATAGGTCGTGTGACGTCAGTACAGGAACATACAGCTAGATCCGCTAGTGTTGTGATGACTTTCTGGGCATGGAATTACTTAACATAATAGAATTTGGACTGCCGTGGATTTGGGGATTCGAACGGGATAATGGTGAATAGGAGTGTGGTATTTGGGTGCAGTAATGTGCCGAAGAAGGGGGTCTCCTTTCATGAATTTACCGTTTCAATAAAGGAGAGGGGCGCTCCCCGGTCAGGGGGAGGCTTTGAGCCCTCCCCGGCCCTCCGGAGGAGGAACGCGGGGGGGGGTACGGGCACCTGGCGGGCGCGCGCCGGACGGCCAGTGTGAGGCCGCCGCGCCGCGCTGAGGGGGGATTTGCGGTTCGTTGGCCCCGGGCCGGGCATGGGGGGCGCCGTGGGTTCGCCAGACGGTCGTCCCCGCACGAAGGGTTTTTACTCCCTCCCGGGGCCGTGAGGCTGGCGGGGGTGGCCTCCGCGCGGGGCGCAGGAGGACCCCGCTGGCCGTCTGGAAAGAGGACCCGGGCGGGGGTTGGTTGCGCACGGGCGAGGGAGGCCGAGAGGGCGGCGGGGGAGCGAGCCCACCCGTCGCCGCAGCAGCAGCAGACCCGGGCGGGGGGGCTCCGTCCGCCTCGGCCCTGGAGGAGGACGACAAAGGACGCTCCGCGGCAGCGGCGGCGCCTTTCCTTTTCCGGTAATGATCCTTCCGCAGGTTCACCTACGGAAACCTTGTTTTACTTTTTCTTCCTCTAAATAGTCAAGTTTGATCGTCTTCTCGGCGCCATCGCTGTATGAGCTTTCACCATCGTCATCTGAAGCCCCTGTATCCTCAGATGAGGAAACCTCCGGTTCAAACTGGTAGGGCTGTACACCCTCCGAACCCTGTGTCGTTAAAATTCCCGTGTTTGATGAAGGCTCCTCACCTTCATCCAAAGAAATCAGAATCAGAATCAGAATCAGAATCAGAACGTTTATTGTCATTGCACATGGGGATACAATGAAATTGCAGCAGCCTTGGACCTAAGAAGTTAAAAAATAATAATTATAATAATAAAATAGAATAAAAAATAGAAATACTGTATTTACAACTCTTGACAAGAAAATGAACAATCTGTACAGAACTGTTAAATATTAAATATTTGTGGATAAAATAGAATGGAATGAGGTAAGTTGCTGTGAGCACAGCATAATAAATATTGAGTTATTGCACAGTGAACCAGTTATTGCACAGACAGGATATTGCACGCATTGTAGTGAAAGTCAGAGTGAGGTGTGGTTGGTGGAGGTATGTGTATTCCGTATGGTAATTGCCTGTGGGAAGAAGCTGTTCCTTAGTCTGTTTGTCCTGGTTTTGATGGACCTGTACCTCCTTCCAGAGGGCAACAGTTCGAACAGAGGGAAAGCAGGATGGGTGGAGTCGTTGGTGATGCTAGTCACTCTGCTGAGGCAGCGTGACTGGTGTATGTTCTTCAGTGAGGGGAGGGGGCAGCCGATGATCCTCTGCGCTGTCTTGACCACTCTCTGGAGGCTCTGCCGTTCTGCTTCAGTGCAGTGGGAGAACCACACTGTGATGCAGTATGACAGGATGCTCTCGATGGTTGAGCGGTAGAAGGTTACCAGCAGCTCCTGGCTGACGTCGTTCCTCCTAAGTTTCCTCAGGAAGTGCAGGCGCTGCTGGGCCTTCCGGATGACAGTCGTGGTGTTGTTCGTCCATGTGAGGTCAGCAGAGATGGTGGTGCCCAGGAGGGTGAAGCTGTGGACCCTCTCCACACGGTTTCCGTTGATGTAGAGTGGGGGTGGATCTGCCCTGTTCTTCCTGAAGTCCAGGATGATCTCCTTGGTCTTGGTGGTGTTCAGGATGAGGTTATTAGCCTGACACCACCTTGACAGTTCCAGGACTTCATCTCTGTAGGCCGTCTCGTCCTCTCCAGAGATCAGCCCCACCACAGTGGTGTCGTCTGCAAACTTCACTATGGTGTTACTGGTGTGGGCTGGTCTGCAGTCTGCTGTGTACAGTGTGTACAGCAGGGGACTCAGCACACATCCCTGTGGGGAGCCTGTGCTCAGCATCCGGGTGGAAGAGAGGTGGGGGCCAAGTTTGACTGTCTGTGGTCTGTTGGTGAGGAAGTCCTTGATCCAGGAGCAGGTGAGTGGGTGGAGTCCTAGTTCAGACAGTTTGCTGACCAGAATGCCAGGAATGATTGTGTTAAACGCTGAGCTATAGTCCACAAAGAGCACCCTGGCGTAGGTGTCTCTGTGTTCCAGGTGGCTCAGCGCAGTGTGGAGGGTGATGGATATGGCATCCTCTGTTGATCTGTTTGCTTTGTAAGCAAACTGGTGGGGGTCGAAGGTTGGAGGGAGGGAGTCTTTGATGTGTCCCAGGAGCAGCCGCTCCAGACACTTGGTGATGACAGGGGTGAGAGCAACTGGACGGTAATCTGTGAGGCAGGCTGTGGATGAGGACTTTTTGGGTATTGGGATGATAGTGGATGACTTCAGGCAGGCAGGGATGAAAGCCTGAGCTAGCGACAGGTTGAAGATTTTTGTGAAGACCTGGGAGAGCTGGTCGGCGCAGGCCCGCAGAACCTTCCCAGGAACTCCATCAGGTCCAGCCGCTTTCCTGGGGTTCACCCTGCTGAACATGCGTGCCACGTCCTGTGTCTGCACAGTCAGGGGTTTGGAGCTGGAAGCAGAGTGAGGATGAGATGATGGGGCTTCAGGGGCTTCAGATGTGGTCTCGAAGCGTGAGAAGAAGGCGCTCAGCTCTTCTGCTAGTGCAGCGCTGGGGTGTGCCACGGTGTTGGTCTGTCCCCTGAAGTTTGTCAGGTGCTGTAGTCCCTGCCACACCTGCCGAGGGTTGTTGTTGGTGAGGTGTTCCTCTAATTTCCTTTTGTAGTCCAACTTGGCCTTCCTGATCCCTCTTCTCAGGTCGGCTCTGGCGGTCCTGTACAGGTCTTTGTTCCCTGACCTAAAGGCAGAGTCGCGTCTTTTTAGGAGCAACCTGACCTCTTTGGTCATCCACGGTTTTTGGTTGGGAAAGACCCGAATGCGCTTCGCTTCCGTGACAGTCCCCATACAGAAGGTGATGTATTCCAGCACGGCCTCTGTGAATACTGTCAGGTCCGGATGTTCAAAAATACTCCAGTCAGTGTGTTCAAAGCAGTCCTGGAGCTGGGAGAGCGCATCCTCAGGCCAAGTTGTGACGGTCTTGATGAGTGAGGTTGAGCTCCTTCTCAGAGGTGTGTAGGCAGGGGTTAAAAGCAGAGAGAGGTGATCTGACTGGCCTAGGTGTGGATGCTGAGTGGCTCTGTATGCATGTTTAATGTTAGTGTAAACGTGATCTAGTGTATTTTCCCCTCTGGTAGAACACTTCACGTGTTGGTAAAGGTTAGGCAGGACAGACTTCAGGTTTGCCTGATTAAAGTCGCCAGCTATTACGTGAAAACCGTCAGGGTGAATCCTCTGTAGTCTGTGTATTGTGTCTGTTAGCAGGGAGAGAGCTATGCTAGCGTTAGCATCGGGTGGTATGTAAACAGCTGTGATTAGCACGGCTGTTAGCTCTCTGGGTAGGTAAAATGGACGGCATTTAACAGAAAGGGACTCTAAGTCCGGCGAACAGTGTTTGTGGATTATTTGGCTATCTTTTGACCAGTTATTGTGTATGTAAATGCACAGGCCTCCCCCTCGGCTCTTACCCGAGCCTTCTTTGTTCCGGTCGCTGCGGTGAACAACGCGGCTAGTTAGCTGGATAGCCGCGTCGGGAATCTGCGGGTGTAGCCAGGATTCTGATATAACCAGCACGCAGCAGTCACGAACATAGCGGTTTCCGTTCATGAGTAGTTCCAGCTCGTCCATTTTGTTGATCAGGGATCGTGCATTAGCAAGGAACATACTCGGAAGAGGAGGTCTGTGGGGGTTTTTCCTTAGCCTTTCCTGCAGGCCTGAGCGGCAGCCCCGCTTCTGCTTCCTGTCTCTCCTCCGTCTCCGTCTCCTGCCGAAGCCGAAAACAATCCAGGGAGCGCCCGCTGGTCTCGCTATCTCCGTGGGAATGCCGTGTGCGCGGCGAAACTCTTCCGTTACGGATAGATGCAGAAATGTAGAACCGATGTCCAAAAGCTTCTGTCGACTGAAGTGAATGTTTATGTGTGCAGAGGAGCACAAAGAGCAGCACAAAAAACACAAAAGTAACAAAAGTAACTCCACAATCCAAGAGCTGCGAGCCGCTGCGTCCGTACGCGCCGCCGCCATGATGTAGGATGATGATGTAGGAAATATCTGCTAAATCGTGGTCTATGTCGCTTCTCAAACCGTCCGCCATTGTTGTTTACACTCTGGGATCCCTGAAGTGACGTCACGCGCAGCCCCCGCCCATCAACACCTATCGCCCAAATTTAAAGCTGTGCACGACCATAAAATGATCAATAAAATCACGCTGGATCATTTTAAGTGAATATTTTTATCAGATCCGTTTTCCAAGTTCCATTGACTTTCTACATAAAAAAAAAAAAAAATTGCCACTGCACGAGGCCTTTAAAGGCTCTATAGTTTTAAAGAAGGAGGTCGTGAAAAAAAAATAGTTTCATCAAGCAAAACTAAAGTGAAGGATAACACTTAATTATGATGTCTTCTAAAAAGACCAGATTACACTGAGCCCTCACACATGACTAATTGCTGGCAGGAGTGAATTTGAGGGTGTTGAATGACGCCGGCCAACATGAAGGATCTCATCCAGCCGGCACGCACACTCAGTGCTGATGAGAGTCAGAGGAGCTGGTTGCTTTCCACTCAGAAATCTGCCAGTTAAGCTGTATAAAGGCATTTGTAAGGTGCAGGTCCAGCAGGAGCAGTGTTTGCCATGTTTCCTTTTAGCTAAGAGTCTCTCACACTTGACATACCTCTTTTCTGTCCAGAGTCACACATTCTGGTTCCTCCAGACGTCGTGACCCCACCTCAGCCAAACCTCCTTCTTTTCCTCTCCCATCCAGATGTTTCTCCAGAGGCATTTGCAGCCATTACAGCTGCTCAGCATTGAGTCGCAGCCTCCCCAGAGGCACACAGGCATTAATCTAGCCATTAAGACTTCAACTTACAGCTGTGGAGCAGCACTGGGAGAATCCTACTGCTGAATCTGAGGTCATTGTGCAAGCTCCATTTACAAAGCATAGAGCTTCACTTACAGGAAATAAAGAATCTGAAACTCCTGCTTTTCTGTGGTTCTCTCTTGAATTTGAATTTATAGATGACAATATTCTGTATAAAAACATCCTCATAGTAATAGTGAGACAATACATCCAAACACTGCTTACTAGTGTGTGCACTACTGTACACTACCTAGATGATAATGGTTTTTATCTCAGTTTGATTTCACACGATTTCCTTTTCTTTTGCTACAGGGTTGAAGATAGCATGTGATGTGTGAGTGCGGTTGAGGTTTAATTGTTTTCTTTGTATTCTCACCTGTAAGGCTGTGTTTCCTGCAATATGAAAAGTAAAAAAGTGTCAGCTTTGATGGAAAACTGCAGTTGCTCCTGGCATTTCTATAATGTTCCCTCTGGTTCATGAAGCTTCTGTTCTCTTGGCAACACTGTTGAACAGTTCTCTGAAAGTATGCTCACCATTTCAGAGTTTGTACTCACTCAGCAGAGCTTGGAAGACCAGAGCCTTAGACAATTCTGCAGGATTTGGGGTGGTCCAGGCTCATGGGGTCAGGATATAACGATTCAGTCAAGCCACAATTTGATTCACAGTTTTAAAATCACAATTTCTATTTTTTTCTCAACACAATGAATTAAGGGTATTTTAAGGCCAAGTGATTTTTCTTTTTGCCCCTTACATCAAACTATCTGTTTTTAACAGAAAGGATTCAATGCAAATAAACAATTATACAGAATAC